>NC_090653.1:50068785-50368785 GCF_040937935.1 Hyperolius riggenbachi
TTTGCTTAAAAGTGGTTTGCGCCTTGGATATCTGCCATGCAGGCCATTTTTGCCCAGTCTCTTTCTTATGGTGGAGTCGTGAACACTGACCTTAATTGAGGCAAGTGAGGCCTGCAGTTCTTTAGATGTTGTCCTGGGGTCTTTTGTGGCCTCTCGGATGAGTTTTCTCTGTGCTCTTGGGGTAATTTTGGTCGGCCGGCCACTCCTGGGAAGGTTCATCACTGTTCCATGTTTTTGCCATTTGTGGATAATGGCTCTCACTGAAATGGCTTTATAACCTTTACCAGACTGATAGATCTCAATTACAGTACTTTTGTTCTCATTTGTTCCTGAATTTCTTTGGATCTTGGCATGATGTCTAGCTTTTGAGGTGCTTTTGGTCTTCTTCTCTGTGTCAGATAGCTCCTATTTAAGTGATTTATTGATTGAAACAGGTGTGGCAGTAATCAGGCCTGGGGGTGACTACAGAAATTGAACTCAGGTGTGATAAACCACAGTTAAGTTATTTTTTAACAAGGGGGGCAATCACTTTTTCACACAGGGCCATGTAGATTTGGAGGTTTTTTTTCTCACTAAATAATAAAAACCATCATTTAAAACTGCATTTTGTGTTCAATTGTGTTATCTTTGACTAATAGTTAACGGTTTTTGATGAGCAGAAACATTTAAGTGTGACAAACATGCAAAAGAATAAGAAATCAGGAAGGGGGCTAATAGTTTTTTAGTAGTAAAGATTTATTACATAGGGTATTGGGAACAGCGTGTTCTCTGTATCATTATCTGGCTTTTCTTCAGTGACTCGACCTAAGGGTCATAGCAAAAGGTCCTCCCCAATCATTCAGATTCATAGGAGGAATTTCAGTGTAATTCATCATTTAGAGTCGACCCATTAGCTTGCATGTTTTTAAACTCTTAAGGCCTTTACCCACTATGCAATTTTTCTGGCGTTTCCCCCCCCCCCCCCCCCCCCCGACGACCGGTGTTTTTTTTTAGCAATGGACAATCGTTTCTACAGTCTTGCAACGTGGATTAATGACGCAATCTCCATTTAGTGGTGCACGTCCACAATGGCCGTCATGGTGGATATGATTTTTAAGATCCTCATCAACTCTGCGCAAAGTAGCCAGAAGATGGATCATGAAATACTCGTCCTCGGGGACGTCACTGGATCCATCTTCCTCCGTCGGGTGGTGATTATTATTCAACTTTTTGCTATTCCAAATCTCATGGGTTCAAAATTTTCTAATTGGGGGCATAACCGGTGGCCAGTTTCGCCCCCTGGGAAACTTTAAACCGCCCATTACCTGATCCCCAACAGGGAGCACACCCCACTTCTTCATTACCTCCTCTGCCAGGGCCCTCATCCTGTGCTCCTCTGGATTGTATTGCTCATATTCCATTGAAAAGACCCACAGATCAGCACAGTGGTTGAGCTTTAGTTACCTCTTTCAGCATCAGGTCCCACCTGCTCTCCCGCTGCAGCCACTAGGTTTCCTTTGTTTTTTCTCAGTCCAAATTACGCTGCACGTTGTGTAACTTCACGGGATGTGTGGAAGACCAAGAGCTAAACAGAGTAGACCCAATTGTTGCAGTGGTAATGCAGGAGGGACCCGATGCTGGAAGAAGTAAGTCCAAGTCCAGTCAAAGGTTCTGCTCCCCCCTAGTTACCGCCCTAAAAGGAGGCCTTTGTGAAGAAGAGAAAGAGAAAGTCTGGGCCAAATTCCCCCCTTCACCAACACCTCCCCCCCCCTCCCCACCTGTGGGATCTTATTGGTCTTGTACTTTTACATTACATACCACATAGCACACAATAAAATTCCTACAAAGGAGAAACACATTTTCCAATAGCAGTTTTAATCTTGAGTGACCTTCATCTCGGTGGAACCTTAGGGAATCATGCCTAAACGTATTTCCTGGTGCTGTATTCGTTAGTGACCTTCATCTCATTTGAACCTTAGTGAATCATGCCTAAACTTATTTCCTGGTGCTGTAATCTAGCTAATGGCGAAAAACGCTTAGTTTATCTTATATTTGTGTATTTAGGCATGCAAAGTTTTACATTCCAAGAAGTACAGAAAACAAAAGCTGTTCTGATACTGCTGGTATCACGGCTAATTAGACCAAGACACAGCTACACCGTATATCATTTCTAAGATAATGTAATTATGTAAATTGAGTTACTTATATAATTAATACTTACTGATATAAACTTACGAATTACAAAAAATAAAAATAATAATGATTACATTCCCTAAGAAGTCCCTGAATCTGGATTTTAGAGGCTACAGACTACCATTTTTGCTTTTGTATCTGAATGGAACTAAATCACATGAACCACTTTAAGACCGTGTCACGCCGATGGGCGTGAACGCGGTGGCTGGCCCAGGACCGCCTAATGCCGATCGACGTAAAGTCCTGGGGGAGTGTTTTGCAAGGGATCACGCACGCTGTTGCGCGTGCATCCCCACTCTGGTGACGGAGCTCCATCAGTCTCCAAGCGGCAATCGCTGCTAGGAGACTATTAGACGGCAAAACCGCCGTCTTTTATGCCTGTACAGCGCTGCGACAAAGCCGGGACAAGGTCCTCCAGCACCCAAGGCTGAGACACCAAAGTGCGCCCCTCCATCCCTCCCAACCCAGCTGTCACACACTGATTGCTATTAAAGTAAGAGGTGCCCCAGGGCCTCCAATACCTTAATCTCTAATTATCTGGCTTGCAGTCACTGCCATGTATCCCCTTTTTTTATTTCTCTCTGCAATAAACACAATAGGGGAATGATAGCGGAGTGAGTTGTGCGCCCCCTCCTACACTGCGCCCTGAGGCTGGAGCCTTTCTTGCCTCTGCCTCGGCCCGGCCCTGCGCTGCGATCTAAGGTAGTGCTGTACTGGGGACAGCTGTGTGACACGGCTGTCCCCGCCATTGGTTCCAGGGTGATCCGCTGTCATAGGCAGCTGATACAGTGATTGGCTGGCGGTGGGAGGGAGGGAGAGAGCTAGAGAAAAAAACACACACACATTTATTACAAAAAGAATAAGAAAAATATTTACAAAAAATAAATAAAAATTGGGGGAGTGATCAGACCCCAATGGTGGGGAGAAAAGGGGGGGGGAGGAAATCACTTGTGTGCTGACTTGTGTGGCCCTGCAGCGAAGCCTTAAAGCTGCTGTGGCCTATTTACAGAAAAATGGCCTGGTCTTTAGGGGGGTTTAACACTACGGTCCTCAAGTGGTTAAAGGACCACTATCGCAAAAAAATTGTATAATTTAAATTACACCTGTATGCATAAGCAGAAGATGCCCATTTGTCCCAGCGTAAAATTCACCATAAATTACTTTTTCTCCCTACATTGCTGTCACTTACAATAGGTAGTAAAACACTGAGGGATCTGAAAAGTTTTGTACTAGTTGATCGCCTCATGATGGTTTGTCAGAGTTTTCTTTGGTTTCAAAAGCACTTACTGAATCGCAGTTGCTCACTCCAACTGTCAAAATATTGAACAGATGACTATGGAGACCGGCCAGCATTTTGCATGGATACAAAGCAGTATATAAGTTGGGTTTTTTCCCGTGTCTAATTAAAGCCTCACCTGACTGAGCTTATCAGACTAGCAGGAACGATAAGATATCCTACACATTCCAAATGCGAACCATATAAATGCTTGGCAAACCTAGAGAGACTATTCAACCTCCCTCTGTGCTAGTGAGCTGTCCCAGGACCTTTCCTTCAACCATGGCTGCCAGGCTTAGGACCTTTATTCTGCTGGCTCTGTGGGGTCTTGGTAAGACAGTATGACTTTGAATAATTGACCTTCTGTAGCTGAAGCATGAGATATTCAGTCAAGTGAGCACTGGGGCCATTGGGCTTCGGGGAAAACATAACCAAGTGGCCCTTAGGGGAGGTTGATGGGGAAGAAGGAATTCTGAAAAAGTGGGTGGTGCCACAAGTATCCTATATAGCTCCAGCGCTCTAGTTTTGCACACCAATGTAATTCCTGCTTATTAAAGCCCTGTTTTTGTTCTGAACTTCACAAAAAATGTGGTATAGCTTTTTAATAATCTGCTGTTGTAGAGATCAAAGAGGAACTGCAACCAAGGACTTCTTTCCAGTAGCCGATACCCCCTTTCTCACAAGAAATCTTTACCTTTTCTCCAATAGATCATCTATATCTGTATGGCTGATATTGTGGTAAAACTCCTCCCACAGTGTGATGTCAGGACCTAGGTCCTTACAGTTTCTTGTCTGTGAACATTGTTTCAATGTGGGAAATAACAGCTGTTTCCAATGGCCAAGCTGCCAGTATCTCCCTCTCTACATATGTATATCTATAAAAAAAAACTTTTAGCCTATTGCATTGTCAGTGGGTGTGTTTATAGATAATGGCAGTTGATATTGACTTGTTTTTTTCATGTCTGCCAGCAGAAAAGATGAGGATGTGCAGGCTCATTGTGAATCAAGCAACATGGACAAATAACATAGTGAATATCAATAATTTCTTGATCTCTCTTCTATTTTTAAACTTCTTACTTTGCAGTATATTGATTTATTCCCCCCCCCCCCCTTTTCGCTACAGTTCCTCTTTAAGTGCTGATTGGTTAACCCTTGCAATGAAAAAATAAATAAATAAAACAGGGAGCACAGGCACGTTCTAAGTTGGACTGGTACTTTATGTACTTATGTTGAGCTCATCATGCCACGTCATTTCAGGGATCCTCTGTTTGCGCCAAGTGGACGATTTTTCGGTAATGCAGCGCTCAAAGCCGAAAAAGGGTGCCCAATAAATATAATTTTCAACATTGGAACATTAAAGTTTTTGGAATATGTTATTGTGTTAAAAACTTGCAACGTTATAGTTTTTGTCATATTGTTTTGTTTGTATGTACAGATTTTACTTTATCAAATATGTTATCATTTCTATGTGTATTTCTGCGGGGGTTTGGGGAGAGGGTGGTTAGATTTAGGCGCCACCAGGGGAGTCTTAGTGTTAGGAACCACCGGGGGGGGGGGGGGGTCTTAGGGTTAGACACCATCAGGGGAAGTTTAGGGTTAAGCACCGGGGAGGGGGGGGGCGGTTTAGAGTTAGGCAACACCAGGGGAGGGCTCTGTGTGAGAGTAAGGTTGGGTTAAGCTGTATTTTTGAACTATGTAACGGTTTTTAAAGTAAATACATTTTTGTTTTGATTTCCTGTTTTGTAAAACGGTGTTTATTGTTTACATGTTTTCAGTTTCTCTTCGCACCCACTTGAAAACGATCTTTTTCATTAATGAGATTTCGTTATCCAGCCGCGCCCTTTTTCCTCACGCCTTTTTTTCTCAAGCACACCTTTATTTGGTCACCAAGATTTTGTTTTATAGTTGTCCTTTTAACAGGAAGAATATGACCATAATAGCTTCAGGTTATGGGGGAGCTGGAAAAAATACCAGGACAGACAACTCACAGCTGGGGGTCCCAAATGATATGAGAAGCAAGTACTTTAACATAGCCTTCTATTATGCATGGGTAATTTAATTTGGGGGAAGAGCACTTCTTTAAATAATCAAAATGTGACATGATTTTAAACAGCTCATACCTGATTATGTTTCATGTTTTCAGCCTATGAAACTGCTGCTCGTAACCTCCTCAAACCACTTCCAGAAGCAAACTTGGCCAAAGTTGTCCAGAAGAACATCCAGGTGGCTGTTGAGGAGACTCTGCAAATTGAATTGAATTTTGAGGTGTTTGTACCTACCGAACAGATCGGAACAACTATTATTGAGGCATCACCAATAATGCCTTATTCAGAATACTTCCAAATGACAGTTACAGCCATTCAGAATCTGACCGCTTGCGATGACATCCCTTTATTCTGTCCTGAGCCTGAATTGGTTGTCTGGGCGTTTGCATCAATAAACGACAAGACCTACACCTACTCCACAACTGTCACAGGGAAAACTCTGACGCTGGACATAGAAATGGTTGGTGGTTTGAACATTTACCCACAAAACCCTGAATTAACTACCAGCGTACCATACATGATATCCGTCACTGCCAATTTCCTTTTTAATCCCGCCAATGGATATCCTTCTGTTTGGAGGACTGTTGACACACCTTCTAAAATATTCCTGGATATTCAGTACAACACCACTATCGTTACTAGTACTACTCCATCTCCTTTTGCTACAACTACTCCAACTCCTCCTATGTCAACTACTTCAACTCCTCCTATGTCAAGTACTCCAGCTCCCATTATTGCTCAACCCAATTCACCTCTCTCCATCAATATGAATATCCAGGTCTTTGTACCAAATGCTCAAAATAATACAACTACTATCGTCTCGGCACCATTAGGGTATAAAGAGGGTCATTATCTTTGGACAGTTTCAGCCATGACTAACGAGATTATCTGTATTTACTCCACCACGGCGTGCCCTGATCCTGAACTTATTGTTTGGGTGAACGCGGCTGCAGGCTACACAACCTACACTTACTCCAAGAGAGTCACAGGTCAAGAACTGTGGCTGATTGTAGATCTCAATGGTTGCTTAAATGTGTATCCTCGAATTCCAGAATTCACCGCCAGTGCAGAAGGCACAGTCTCTGTCAATGTAATTCTTCTTTACAATCCCAATAATGGACTTCCTAACTTTAGTTGGTCTGGTGATAATTCAGAATCCATGATGATTCTGAATGTTCAAACTCTTATTAGTGATATTACTTATACACCTACTGCACCAACAACTACTCTTCCAGCTATTACTAGTACACTTTTTGGTGGTACTCCTTTTCTGATTACGACACCTACTACAATGCCTATTTTTATTAATGCTCAGTTTATGGATGCTTTGATTCGTTCTCCTCGTCGTGCTGCAACGCCTCCTATGACAACCCATTCTGGAGGAAGCTCCTTGTTGAGTAAGTAGTCTTTTTATCTTTACACATAAAACTGTGATCTTTTATTTTGCAGCGTGACTGTGGCCAGTTATGGAATAGTGTCTGGCCCTGGACACCAAATGAAATACACACCAGTCGTAGGTCAGGAGCAGAGCAGTAGCTGGTGCAAGTCAGTTAGACATTTTAGTGGCCTAAACATAATTCAGGAACAGATCCAGTTTGCAATATAGATCATGCAGTTATAATAATGAGTACACTGGAGAACATAGGTGAACCAGCAATCTAGACACAGAACATTTATATCATGCTTTTCTCCTGGCGGACTCAAAGCACCAGAGCTGCAGCCACTATGGTGCACTCTATAGGCTGTAGCAGTGTTAGGGAGCCTTGCTCAAGGTCTTCTTACTGAATAGGTGCTGGCTTACTGAACAGGAAGAGCTGGGATTGGAAACCTGGTCTCCTCTTTCAGAGGCAGAGCCCTTTAAGGGAAGGTTCAGGGAGTCTCCAAAAAAAAATAATAAATAATAACCCAAATCCACTTACCTGGGGCTTCCTCCAGCCCGTGGCAGGAAGGACGTGCCCTCGGCGCCACTCAGCAGTTTCCCGGTGGACTCCGGTGGCCGACCCGACCTGGCCAGGCCGGCTGCCAGGTCGGGCTTCTTCTGCGCTCCAATCTGCGTGTCACTGGTGCGCGCTGACATCATCGGACGTCCTCCGGGCTGTACTGCGCAGGCTCAGAACTACTGAGCCTGCGCAGTACAGCCCGGAGGACGTCCGATGACGTCAGCGCGCACCAGTGACACGCAGATTGGAGCGCAGAAGAAGCCCGACCTGGCCAGGTTGGGTCGGCCACCGGAGACCACCCGGGAGCCTGCGGAGCGGCGACGAGGGCACGTCCTGCCTGCCACGGGCTGGAGGAAGCACCAGGTAAGTGGATTTGGATTTTTATTTTTTTTGGAGACTCCCCGAACCTTCCCTTTAAACGTTACACTATCCAGCCACTGCTCTACATTGTCCAGCCAGTCTACACATCGGCATGTTTCTAAAAGGCTCTGCTCTTGGGTGGAAAAAGTTTGAATGATTAGTATCTTATTACTCATCTAACAAAGACCGATACCAGTATGCTACAGGTCACTTGACTGAAAGGTCTCCATACACTAAATCAGATTTCCTTGGTGGATAAACTGCTTCCGTTCACACATTTTTGATGCCAGGAACCTGAAAGCTCACAACCTTGGTCATTGAGTGACTGTGTGTCCAGGTTACAAAAAATGGGCTGAGCCAAAAACAAATTTTACTAGGAAAAAATAAATTGTAACCATTCTTACACCGTTAATGGCAGTGTTCTCAAACTTTGCACAGTTGGTCACTGGGTGAATGAGATTAAGAATTTGGAAGGTAGGTGGAGCCTACAACAGCCAATAAAAATTCACCTTTCGATTTTCAAAGGGAATATTTAAGCTGCTACCATTCTTATACTGTTAATAGCAGATGCCTCAAACCTGGTACAGTTGGTCACTGGGTGATTAGGGTTCAAATTCAGAAAGGGGCGGAGCCACAAACAGCCAATCAGATTTGTTTATTTTTCAATGGGAATATACAAAGTATTGATACCAAGCACCCCAAAGCTGATAAACTTGATGATTGAGTGACTGTATGCCAAGGTTAGAAAAAGTGTGCAGCGCCAACAACTTAATTTTTTACATGGCAGGGTTCCCAAACTTGACACAATTGGCCACTGGGTGATTGGGATTAATATTTAGAAATGTGGGTGGAGCCTAAAAACAGCCAATCAAAATTCACCTATTGATTTTCAAGGGGGAACATTTACATTGCTACCATTCTTACACTGTTGATGACAGAGGTCTCAAACCTGATACAGTCAGTTATTGGGTGACTGGGGTCCAAATTCACTAAAGTGGGTGGAGCCACAAACAGCTAATCAGATCTTTTAGATTGATTTCAGCCATTCTGTTATTGGCAGGGTTCTCAAACTTGACACAGTTGGCCACTGGGTGACTTGGACTAATATTCAGAAAAGTGGGTGGAGCCTACAGCAGCCAATCAAAATTCACCTTTTGATTTTCAAGGGGAATATTTACATTGCTGCCATTCATACACTCTTAATGGCAGAGGCCTCAACTCTGGTACAGTCAGTCACTGGGAGACTGGGGTTTAAATTCTGAAAAGGGAGTGGGCCAAAAACAGCCAATCAGATTTGTTTAATTTCAATGTTAAAATGCAACTTATTGATGCCAAAGACCCCACAGCTCATAAACTTGGTCATTGAGTGACTGTATGTCAAGGTTAGAAATAGTGGGCAGAGCCAAAAACATCTAACTTTTTACATGGGAAAATATAAATTGCAGCTATTCTTACACTGTTAATGGCAGGGTTCTCACACTTGACACAGTTGGTCACTGGGGGACTAGGATTAATATTCGGAAAAATAGGTGGAGCCTAAAAGAGCCAATCAAAATTCACCTATTGATTTTCAAGTGGAATATTAAAACTGCTGTCATTCTTACACTGTAAATGGAAGAGGCCTCAAACCTGCTACAGTCGGTCATCGAGTGACTGGGGTTCAAATTCACTAAAGGGGTGGAGCCACAAACAGCCAATCAGATTTGCTTTTTTTGGATAAACTGCTTCCATTCACACAATTTTGATGCCAGGAATCCAAAAGCAAACAAACTTGGTCATTGAGTAGTGACTGTGTGTCAAGGTTACAAAAAGTGGGTGGAGTCAAAAACAGATTTTTTTTTAGGGAAATTGTAAACTGCAGCCCTTCTTCACTGTTAATGGCAGGGTTCTCAAACTTTGCACAATTGGTTACTGGGTGACTGGGATTAATATTCAGAAAAGTGGGTGGAGCCTAAAAAAGCCAATCAAAATCACCTGTTGATTTTCAAGGGGAATATTAAAATTGCTGCCATTCTTGCACTGTTAATGGCACAAGCCTCAAACCTGGTACAGTTAGTCATTGGGGTTCAATTCAGAAAAGGGGACAGAGCCACAAACCGTTTCATTACTTGGGAAAATGCAAATTATTGATGCCAAGGACCCCAAAGCTCACAAACTTGGTCATTGAGTGACTGTATGTCCAGGTTACAAAAAGTAGGCGGAGCCAAAACCAAATTTCGCTGGGAAAATGTAGACTGCAGGCCTTCTTACACTGTTAATGGCAGGGTTCCCAAACTTTGCACACATGGTCACTGGGTGACTGAGATTAATATTCAGGGAGCCTATAATAGCCAATCAAAATTCACCTGTTGATTTTCAAGGGGGATATTTAAATTGCTGCCATTTTTACACTGGTAATAGCAGATGCCTCAAACCTGCTACAGTTGGTCATTGGGTGACTGGGGTTCAAATGCTGGAGAGGGCAGAGCCACAAACAGCCAATCTGATTTGTTTAATTTCTATGGGAATATACAAATTATTGATGCTAAAGACCCCAAAGCTCACAAACTTGGTCATTGAGTGTTTGTGCGTTAGGGTTAGAAGAAGTGGGCGTAACCAACACCAGTCAAATACATACCCGGGCAACGCCAGGTCATCAGTGGGTGGAGACAAATACAAATTTCACTGCGAATGGGAGGGTTCTTAAACTTTGCACAGTTGGTCACTCAGTTAATGGGATTAATATTCAGAAAAGTGGGTGGAGGCTACAAAAGTGTATAAAGCTTCACCTATTGCTTTTCAAGGGGATATTTAATTGCTACCATTCTTGCACTGTTAATGGCACAGGCCTCAAACCTGGTACAGTTTGTCATTGGGTGACTGGGGTTCAAATTCAGAAAAGGGGGTGGAGCCACAAATAACCCATCAGAATTTTTACATTTCAATACAAATTATTGATGCCAAAGACTGCAAAGCTCACAAACCTGGTCATTAAGTTAAGTAATTGTGTGTTAGGGTTAGAAAAAGTGGGTGGAGCCAACACCAGCCAAATACATACCCGGGCATCGCCGGGCAATCAGCTAGTATTATATATTTAACAGACATTTTTTATCGTAACAACCAACGATTTATACAGGAAAATCATGCCGATTAACAAGGTTGCCCAAACTTTCGCATCCCACTGTACTTGAATACTTTATTAAAGACCTCCCTAGTTGGAGAATCTAACTGATCTATGTACAGTAGAGTTCCGATTATTCAGAACTCAACTAACCAGCAGTCTCAACCAACCAGCACAAATTGCCGGCAGTACTCAGATTTGTGAAGGACATCTTCTTAGGCTGTTTGTGGGCTCTGCTGTGCTTAAAGACTGGGCTCCATGGCTCCCCTAAGGTTAATATACATTCAATGACTATATTTTAACATGTAATACAGAGTTCATGGTATGTATATACTGTATAGATGCATATAGTACTGTATTAACGGGGCCTATTTTAATCACTGAGTCTCAGGCAACCAGAATCCCCTTATCCGGCATCAGACAATCCTAATCAGTTGGGTAACCGAGACTGCACTGTATTATAATTGTACTGCACTGTATTATAATTGTACTGCACTGTATTATAATTCTTTGGCTGGTGTTAAAATAAACAAAGGTTCCAGAATAGCCTGTCCTTCCACTCCCTCTAGTGGAAGAAGGGTTGCAATGCAGGCACTTATCATTGACAGGAGGGGAATTACAGGACAACCGAGGTGACATGTGACATGATGAGATAGACGTGTATATATAGTGCCCTGCACATAAATTACTATGCTGTATTCCTTTTTTTTCTTTCTCTGCCTAAGAGTTATGGTAAACATCAGGTATGCAAGTGACAGTTTCTGTCTGGGTCAGGATCAGGTCGGACTAGACAAGACACAAGACAAGACAAATAACATTTATATCGCGCTTTTCTCCTGGCGGACTCAAAGCGCCCGAGCAGCAACCACTAGGATGCGCTCTATAGGCAGTAGCAGTGTTAGGGAGACTTGCCTAAGGTCTCCTACTGAATAGGTGCTGGCTTACTATAGGGTTACCCTCACTGATAAGGAATTACAACCATAAAACACTTTCCTGGTAGTAAATGGATAGATTGGGAAAGATACAAATAATCAATAGTTCATAAATTTTAGCTCTGGCATATTTCAACGAATAAATATTGAAGAGAGAGAGCTGCTGGCACTGCAGTACATGAAGGTTACAGAAGGATGGCTACAGCGTTGTTACTGGAGCGGTACGCTCACTTATGGAGAGACAGCTTGCTCTGACCTGTGAGTTGATAACAGTATTTAATGGAGAAAAGTGGTGAAGGTGGCACTGCAATCTTTAGTATTTATCAGTAGATATGAAAAGCAACAAGCAAAAATACACGGGTGAAGGGATACTCCATCTAGTGTTCAATAATGGGTATCCTCAGGACAAATTATTGAACACTAGATGAAGTATCCCTTCACCTGTATATTTGTGCTTGTGCCCACTCTGCATTATACAATAGTATTGCCATGTTAGCAGTCCACACATGTGCTGTGCATTTTGAATGGGCTGTAATTGTGTTATGCAGATCTTGTTTACACACGTGTACATTTTACGCGTTCAACGCTTACGTAATTACGCGTTCGAACTGCTAAATTTTTACACAATGTAGTGACGTCGGCGGATATGACGTTTTTTGATCTGGATATAATAATGGGCTATGCCGCTAGCTTTAAGCCTCCGTAGAAGCTCGTTTAGTTTGAAACGGCCGTCAGGATACCAGTGCCCCGCACCCACCCACCTACTGTCTGCTCACCAGGACCGGTGTGTGTATCTCAACTTGTTTGAACCACCTATGCTCACAACAATTGTTTATTGCTTGTTGCTTCTCATATCCACTAATAAATACTGAAGATTGTAGTGCTGACCTTCACCTCTTTTCTCCATTGAATAGTTCAATGAATGTGTCATTGAGCATAGACTATGAAACAGTAAAAACGTAAAAACTTAATTTAAATATAAAATTAAACTACAGGATATCGAAAAAAGTCATTTGTAAGAGAAGGAGGATAGATACAATTGTATATCTCATCAGTTTATTTTTACCTCAGATGTCCTTTAACCCTTCTTGATTAAAGGATACCCGAAGTGACATGTGACATAATGAGATAGACATGTGTATGTACAGTGCCTAGCACACAAATAACTAGGCTGTGTTCCTTTTTTTCTTTCTCTGTCTGAAATGGTTAAATATCAGGTATGTAAATGGCTGACTCAGTCCTGACAGGAAGTGACTACAGTGTGACCCTCGTTGATAAGAAATTCCCCTTTTTATCTCTTTCTTGCTCTTAGAGACATTTTCTGCTAGGAGAGTGTTTTATAGTTGGAATTTCTTATCAGTGAGGGTCACACTGTAGTCACTTCCTGTCTGAGTCAGGACTGGGTCAGCCACTTTACATACCTGACATTTAACTCTTTCCGACAGAGAATGAAAAAAGGAACACAGCATAGTTATTTGTGTGCTAGGCACTGTACATACACATGTCTATCTCATCATGTCACATGTCACATGTCACTTCGGGTATCCTTTAATTATACTGTTACTAATAGTAATAGTGAACCGGTATAATCTTCTTTATTAACCTCCCTGGCGGTATGATTCTTTTCTGATTTTAGGCCCCGCTCACACTACACGCGTTGCCGTCCGGACGGCACGCACGACTACACGCACGAACATCAGAAGTGCATAGACTGCACTGTCTGATGTTCACATTGCATGCTTTGCGGATCAGTGCGGTCCACGAACGCGTGCTGCATGCATTTCTTTGCAAAATGTGCGGCTGTCCCATTCACTACAAGTGAATGGAAACAGCCACACAACGCATACAAACGCAGATTGCGTGCGATCATACGCATTGAGTTCCGATCGCACGGCCATCTGCGGGTTGTTATGTGAACGAGGTCTAAGGGTCTAAAAGTGGTACAATTTTTTAATGTGTTTTTAGACCCTAAAAGCAGGAAAAAAAAAAATATATATATATATATATACACTGTAAGGTTTAGAATACACATATAAACAATTAATGTAAGATACAAGAAGCAGCAACAGAAATATTATATAGCTCTTATCTACTGTTTAATCTGTCTTTAGACCATGGACCTCCTGGAGGATTGATATCTCTGCTTCTTCTTCTTCTTCTTCTGGTTCCTCTTCTCAACTGATTCCCCGGCAGCCTTACTTCCTGTAAGTACCAAGACACAACACAGAGTAAATCTAATGCTGGGTACACACGATGAGATTTCCCGTTCGATTTGCGGATCGATTCGATTAAATCAAACATGTTCGATTGAATTTCGATCGTTTTTTTCATGATAGGTATGCAAAATCGACGGTAAAAAACGATCGAAATCCAATCGAACATGTTTGATTTAATCGAATCGATCCGCAAATCGAACGGGAAATCTCATCGTGTGTACCCAGCATTAAGGTGACCATACACGATACAATCAACTCGATCAATTTTCCATTTTTTTTTTTAAGAATGATCGAGGGCTGCGTAGTGCCGAAGCTTGATGTGGCTATAGCAGTAATGTTATAGTCCACCCCTACGCACAGGTAATTTGGGGATCCGGCAAATTACTTCTCTCTCTGAGTTGTGATGACTCGGAGGAGGAATAGTATTTAACACCCCCCTGAATATGTGTGGCAGCAGAGTGAGCCGTCATTGTGCTCACCCTGCGCCAAAAAGCCCTGTGCACCAAAGCACAGGAAAAATCGATCATAAGAGAATGTCATATTGGATCGATTGTTCTGATTATTTGATCAAGTGAAAAAAAATTGAGCAGATTTCTCTGTTCAAAAAAAAAAAAAAAAAAAAAACTTTAAAAATTGGACCATGTATAAACCACCTTAAAATTAACCCGAGGTGAGAGCCATATGGAGGCTGCCATATTTATTTCCTTGTAAACAATGCCAGTTAAAACCCAAGAACAAGCATATGGCTAATCTAATAAAACCTCAGTCAGCTGAGTCAGAGTACCTGATCTGCATATGCTAATTCAGGGGGCTATGACTCAAAAAATTAGTGACAGGATCAGGAGGACTGCCAGGCAGGGCCGGCCCTAGACGTTTTGCCGCCTGAGGCAAACTTTGGGGAAATCGCCGCCTCCCTCAAAGCCGTGGGTGGGGGGCCGCCGAGCTGGAGGGGGTAACGGGCAGGAAGGGGGTATTGGGCAGAGTGGCGGGGAGGGGGGTCGGAACCCCCTCCCTCACCTGGGTCCCCCGACCTGTGCTCCCCCTCCAGTTTTTAAAGTTAAGTAGCAGCGTATGAATAAGAGCGAGCGGGCAGGGATGACTCACCTCTTGCGTGCGTTCCGCTGTCGTCACTTCCTGCAATGCCGTCCACTTACAATAGAGTGGGTGGCATTGCAGGAAGTGACGACAGCGGAACGCACGCTGGAACGAGGAAGAGGTGAGTCATCCCTGCCCGTTCTTATTCATATGCTGCTACTTAACTTTAAAAGCTGGAGGGGGAGCGCAGGTCAGGGGACCCAGGCGAGGGAGGGGGGGTCTGACCCCCCTCCCCGCCACTCTGCCCAGTACCCCCTTCCTGCCCGCTACCCCCTCCAGCTCAGGTGGCCCCCCCACACCCACGGACAGGCGGGTGCGCCCCCCCAGAAGTGCCGCCTGAGGCATTTGTTTCACTCCGCCTCATGGGCGGACCGGCCCTGCTGCCAGGCAACTAGTATTGTATAAATATGGCAGCCTCCATATCCCTCTCACTTTGGGTTCCCTTTATGGCCCCGTTCACACTGCACGCGTTTCCAGCCGCGTTTTGAAAACGCGTGCAGGTGGCCGACACGCACGACATCAGACATTGCATAGAGTGCAATGTCTGATGTTCACACTGCATGCGTTCCGGACCTGTGCGGTCCGGGAACGTATGCTGCATGCATTTTTTGTAAAAACGCATGGCTGTCCCATTCACTTTTCAGTGATGGGATCAGCCACGCAACGCATAGGAACGCGGATGGCGTGCGTTCGTACGCGTTGCGGTCCGCATGCGTTGCGGTCTGCGTTCTGCAGTCTGAACGGGGCCTAAGTATCATCTTACATTCCTTTACCTGTGCTCATTGTTGAAGCGTCTGATATGTCTTATCAGACTTATTCAAAGACCACATGCATAGCTTAAATATCACAGTTTACATGAACAATATTTGTTTGATAAGCAACTGTTTTTGTCGTTTAGAAAAAGAAACAAAAACCGATCACAATTTCAAGCAAGGAATTGTACCTAGTTGAGCCTTTCAAGATCTTAAATTGTTTACACGCATCCAATTTTGATTGGCCAATCACTGACCAATATTACCACCTCTATGTAGCATGAGGGCCAACAAATCCTGAATACTATGAAATGATTGTGTAGGTAAGATCTCATACTACTTGGAAGTAGTAAAATTGGTGAATCGTTGGTCAATCGAAATCACACAGTGGGCCATATGCAATTAACTTTTTCTCCTGAGTTTTCTCCCAGGAGATAATTTTTCATCTTTGATTTAAAATAACTTTTTACCACTTTGTAATGGAAAAAGTACCAAAACGTATGTAAAAAAGTACTGGCAACATTATTTTGAGTATTTGTTTGCTTGCTGATGATGTGAAAGGCATTTTATTTACAAGTTGTGAAAATATCAACTTGGAGAAAACACAGGAGAAAAAGTGAATTGCATATGGCCCAGTATGTACCAGGCTTTACTCATTGGCCTTGATTCACAAGCCTAAAGCTACATACACACCTGAGATAAAAGTCTTTGCAGAATGAAAGATCACAGACCAATTTTACCCCCTTCCATGTAGTATGAAAGCCATACCTACACAGTCTATTTTACTAAGCCGAGTACACCTATCAGATAACAATCTTTGCAAACTAAGGAATGTATCTGCCACATAGGTTTGTCAGGATGGTTTAACAGACTGATCTTTTAAAGATGCTGCACACATGCAAAAGATCAGTTCCTGCAAAATACTTTCATATTCTATATTATCTGTAGATCTCATACACACCTTGTTTAACAGACAGTCGTCTGCAGATCACATCCACCAGGATGGATCTCAGATTCATCCTGGTGGATCTGATCTGCAGATGACTGTCCGTTAAACAAGATGTGTATGAGATCTCCAGATATTATAGAATATGCCTGATCTTTTGGATCTTTCAGGTGCAGTGGCTTCATAGGATGTGATTTCCACAATTAGGTTGGCCCAATAGGCTACCTGTCACATGACAGGCTGCCTATTGGGCCAATTAAAGTGGATCCGAGGTGAACGTTTACTCATTGCATAATTGTGTTCCTTTCCTATTGTTTATAGGGCATTCCTCAAATACTTTTTTGTTTTAATACTCTAATTCCCTATAAACTAAATAAACCACGCCCACAGGTTTTCAGAGAGCCTTGGCAGTAGCAAGGGCTCATGGGAGCTCAGTCTGGGCAGGAGGAGGAGGAGGTGTTACTAGCCATTGATTTCAGAGGCAGAGGGGAGGAGGGAGGAGGGGGGATTCGTTTTTTCACAGGCTGAGTGCTCAAGATACAGATAATCCTGACTCTGTGTAATGTTCACAAACAACATGGCTGCTGTCATTGTATCACAGGAAGAAATAATCATTTTCTATTAAAGCTGTTTGCAGCTAGATTTGCTGTGTAAACTATCTAAACTTTAGATAAGATATATAGACAAGTTACTTGTTATAGTTAGTTTTTCATCTCAGATCCGCTTTAAAGTGCGGGGATCACGTCCTATAAAGCCACTGGACCCAACGGGGCTCAGGGCGGGATGAGTGGAGTGGCCGTTATGTGAATGGAGTGAGTGTAAGTTACCAGCGCACCCTATGCAGCACTACCGTGCGTAGTGTGCACACAACTCGCGCGCCTCACATTAAGCTGCGCTACTAAGTTCAGCCTTCAGTCGTTTCTCACCTTATGCATCCAAGCAATTTTAACCTCCCATTCATTCGCCAATGACTTTATCACTACTTATCACAATGAATTGATCTATATCTTGTTTTTTCCACAACCAATTAGGCTTTCTTTGGGCGGTAAATTTTGCTTAGAATTTTTTTTTTCTAAATGTATTTTCACAGGAATATTAAGAAAAAAATGGAAAAAAATCATTATTTCTCAGTTTTCGGCAAGTATAGCTTTAAAATAATACATGCTACCATAATTAAAACCCACACATTTTATTTGCTTATTTGTCCTGGTTATTACACCATTTAAATTATGTCCCTATCACAATGTATATGTATGGCGCCAATATTTTATTTGGAAATAAAGGTGCATCACTATTTACAAGCTTATAATTTTAAAAAATAATGGTAATATACCCTCTTCACATGCATATTAAAAAAGTTCAGACCCTTAGGTAACTATTTATGTTGTTGTTTTTTAATTGTAATTATTTTTTTTTATTAAACATTTTATTTTGGTATTTTTTGGGAGTGTGAGAAGTAAAGAGTGAATTTTAAGGCTGCTTTCACAGTGGGACGTTACAAGCACACGTTAGTGCAGCCTGTGACGCAGCCCAACTCACAGCAATGTAAAAGCAACACATGCCCACGTTGCGTTACATTGTAACGCTGCACGTTCTGTGGAAGTGCAGCATACTGTGCGTTAGTTAGACTGATTGCCCATGCGCAGTAATTAGCCACATGGCTAATTAATATTCACGGCACTGCTGACGTGCAGTGTTTTCTTCCTGGAGCGGCCGCTTTGTGCGCTGATTGGCTGGCGGGACCACGTGATACGGAGTGGAACACTCTGCATCACGTGGTCCCGCCAGCCAATCAGCGCCACAGAGACGTAGTGCGCACAAAGAGCTGCATAACGCGGCTCACTCTGGCGTCCTCCTTGAACACCACCAGGCGTTGCGTTAGGGGCACATTATGCGACCTTAACGTCCCCTGAAACGCAACGTCTTGGTGGGAAAGAGGCCTAAATGTAATTGTTTGTGAATGTATTTAAAAAAAATGTATGTATATGTAGTTTCACTATTTCAGTCAATTTTTTTTTTCTTCCTGTAAGCGAGCATTCTCGCTTCCAGGAAGTATAGGGAGGATGTGAAACTTTTTTTTCAGAAAGATTGTGGCTTCTAATAGAAGCTGTTGGTCTTTCTGATGGGGACTTAGATCAATGAATGGGAACTGCATTGAACTCCAGGCGATCGGGCGGCGGCCTTTTGGACGTAGCAGATACGTCCAAAAGGCTAAAGTAGTTAATCAATCATCCCCTATGGGCTTGATTCACAAAGCGGTGCTAACCTACTTAACACGTCTAAAGACTTTAGACTTGCTAACCAGGGTGCTAAGTAGGTTAGCACTGGATTTCTCAATCAGATCGCGCGCTAACTTTACGCGCGCAAAGTTTTATGCGCGCTAAGTCCCATAGGCTTTAATGGGCACTTCGCGCGGAGCGCCCTGCGCTCTGTGCGGTGCGCGCGTAAAGTTTTACGCGCGTAAAGTTTTATGCGCATAAAGTTTTATGTGCGAAAAGCTCGTTTAGACGTGCTAAGGGGGTTTTCACAGGCGTGCTAACAGTTAGCACTGCTTTGTGAATCAAGCCCAATGTCTCTTTATATATTTTGTTAGCAGTACATACAGTAAAATGAAGTTTCCTATCTGTTGTCATAATTTCATGTGTTTTAAATTTTCAGGGCGTTTATCCATTACACTGGTTGGGAAGAAGATCTGTACAATCAACGTTGCTAAATCTGGAAGAACCGTTTATATTTCACACTACTAGAAAAATGACTTGATGTGGACCTAACACTGATATCACACTTCAGTTTAAAATGGACCTGAACTCTTACACAGGACAAAAGGAAAACAGAGAAATTCACCCTGTGTGGATTTAGAGAATCTAGCCTGTCTAATTCCCTCTCATCTGTGATTAATCGCAACTGTAATATGATCCCTCAACTGTGTCAGCTGGTTGCCACGGCAGAGCAGCAAAGTTGAAAGCACAGGATGTTAACAATATGTCTGTTTCCATGGAAGCTGGAAGTAGACACACTGCAGATTTATTGCAGGATTTGTATCAGCTGTAACAAAGAAATGTTTTTCTGTAAAGATTATTATGCTGTTGCGTATTTTTTAGAGCAGATAGAAAGTTTTGAGTTCAGGTCCGCTTTAATCAGACGGCCGCATCTCAGCCCAAAGCTAAGTACACTCACTAGTTTGAACTCAGAGGTGCCTGGCTCTTCTACTGACCACATATACTATTGCTCCGTTGTTATTGCCTGATGAAGCGGGATCAAACCTGCGAAACGCGTTGCATTGAGTAGGTAAATAAACTTGTTGTATTTGACAAACACATTTTTTGTGTCTGCTTGGAGGAGGTAAGTCCACCACTGCCTCCTCATGTTTTAAACTTTTTAGATTATTTGATCCTTTTGGCGCCTCTGTATCCATACTACGCTATATTAAGCCCACCGTTGGTGGAGGGATGTTACTCCCTTTTTTCCTCATCTACGGAGAGCGACTTCCTAATCCTGAGTGGGGTCAGGTCTAATCTCCCCACCTGCCTATACAGTGGTTGCCTTGGAGGTAACCCTGCCTTGTGAGTATAGCTATTACTCTATCATACTTAATTCCAACTACCAGTAAATACTACACTGTATTTGGCTCTTGGTGTCCCTACTCTGTGTTTAGTTTGAACTCGGCTGTGGCGGCCAATAAAGACTGCCTTGGCAGAGTATTATGAGTAGAGTTGGGCCGAACCTCCGATTTTAGGTTCGCGAACCGGGTTTGCGAACTTCCGCGGAAGGTTCGGTTCGCGTTAAAGTTCGCGAACCGCAATAGACTTCAATGGGAATGCGAACTTTGAAAAAAAAAATAATTATGCTGGCCACAAAAGTGATGGAAAAGATGTTTCAAGGGGTCTAACACCTGGAGGGGGGCATGGCGGAGTGGGATACACGCCAAAAGTCCCCAGGAAAAATCTGGATTTGACGCAAAGCAGCGTTTTAAGGGAAGAAATCACATTGAATGCTAAATGACAGGCCTAAAGTGCTTTAAAACATCTTGCATGTGTATACATCAATCAGGTAGTGTAATTAAGGTACTGCCTCACACTGACACAACAAACTCACCGTGTAACGCAGCGCAAACAGCTGTTTGTGTAGTGACGGCCGTGCTGGACTGGTGCGCACCATGGCGAGAGTGCATGTTTTGGTGGCTTTACAGCCCATATGGTCGCCTGGCTGATGTAGCTGAATGACAGAACAGTGACTGTCCAGCTGATCAAATTTGGTCTGACCACAATGAAGCAACGACCTTATTATCTTTTGTGTATGCAGTGGTGGGTTCACTGAACAGGTATGCAGTGGTGGGTTCACAGAACAGGTATGCAGTGGCGGGTTCACTGAACAGTACAGGTATACAGTGGCAGGTTCACTGAACACAACAGGTATGCAGTGGCGGGGTCACTAAACAGGTATACAGTGGCGGGTCCACTGAACAGAACAGGTATGCAGTGGTGGGTTCACTGAACAGAACAGGTATACAGTGGCGGGTTCACAGAACAGGTATGCAGTGGCAGGTTCACTGAACACAACAGGTATGCAGTGGCGGGGTCACTAAACAGGTATACAGTGGCGGGTCCACTGAACAGAACAGGTATGCAGTGGCGGGTTCACTGAACACAACAGGTATGCAGTGGCGGGTTCACAGAACAGGTATGCAGTGGTGGGTTCACAGCACAGGTATGCAGTGGTGGGTTCACAGCACAGGTATGCAGTGGTGGGTTCACTGAACAGGTATGCAGTGGTGGGTTCACAGAACAGGTATGCAGTGGCAGGTTCACTGAACAGGTATGCAGTGGTGGGTTCACAGCACAGGTATGCAGTGGAGGGTTCACTGAACAGGTATGCAGTGGTGGGTTCACAGAACAGGTATGCAGTGGCAGGTTCACTGTACAGGTATGCAGTGGTGGGTTCACTGAACAGGTATGCAGTGGTGGGTTCACTGAACAGGTATGCAGTGGTGGGTTCACAGAACAGGTATGCAGTGGCAGGTTCACTGAACAGGTATGCAGTGGTGGGTTCACAGCACAGGTATGCAGTGGTGGGTTCACTGAACAGGTATGCAGTGGTGGGTTCACAGCACAGGTATGCAGTGGTGGGTTCACAGAACAGGTATGCAGTGGTGGGTTCACAGCACAGGTATGCAGTGGTGGGTTCACAGCACAGGTATGCAGTGGTGGGTTCACAGCACAGGTATGCAGTGGTGGGTTCACAGAACAGGTATGCAGCCAGACAGGAACAAGTTAAGCCTAACTAATCTTTCCCTGAGAGACAGTCTGCAGCAGCTCGCCCTACTCTCACTAACGCAGGCAGCACACGAGTGACCGTAATGGCCGCCGCTGCCTGCCTTATATAAGGGGGGGTGGGGCTCCAGGGGCTAGTGTAGCCTAATTGGCTACACTGGGCCTGCTGACTGTGATGTAGAGGGTCAAAGTTGACCCTCCATGTGCATTATGGGGCGAACCGAACTTCCGCAAAGGTTCGCCTGCGGGACGCGAACGCGAACCACTGAAGTTCGCATGGAACCGTTCGCAGGCGAACCGTTCGGCCCAACTCTAATTATGAGTCATTCTAGCATGTGTACAGCAGCTGCAAGACATCTGCTAGAGATTCAACATGCATTGTTCTCCTCTCCTGCCCACCCAGATCCACTCGACCACTCCATCATGTGCCACTTACTCTTTCTCCACCTCCCTTCCATAACAACAGGGGGGCGGAGGCTGGGTGACATATCTGTACAGCCTTGGCACTGCACTGTCTGTCACCTAATGGTTCATGTATTGATTGCTGCTGGGCAATAAGATCCCCTGGTGTGTACGGGGGCTTCAATTAGCAGCATCAGGCTGCCTTCATGTATACCCCTGCGACTTTTGGCCAAGTTTTTCCACTTGTTTTGTATGTGTGATTCTGCATTTTGCTAATTTTTCATTCTGATTGTGTTTTTGTGTGATTTTTCAGAATGTGATTTCCCTGTTCATATCAATGAAGTTAATTTACATGATGTTCAGGGGCGTAACAATAGACCCTGCAAGGGATGCAGCCACAGGGGGGCCCAGAAGCCACAGTCCTGAGAGACTGACAACCAAGGGCAAGGAGAGAAAAAAAAATCTTTTATGTGCACAATTGCTCTAATGACTGCATCTGCTCAGCC
Organism: Hyperolius riggenbachi; assembly: GCF_040937935.1. Lineage (NCBI taxonomy): Eukaryota > Metazoa > Chordata > Amphibia > Anura > Hyperoliidae > Hyperolius > Hyperolius riggenbachi. The sequence goes on from NC_090653.1 coordinate 50,091,798, forward strand.
ACTGATAAGGAATCATACAAAGTTTTGTAGGCAACGATTTGTAGACAGCCCCTATTCAGTGTGCAGGGGTAGGGGACCAACATGCAAAGTTTAGCAGGGGGGCCCTGTGATTTCTAGTTACGCCCCTGATGATGATGCCTCTAATTAACTTCAAAATCGGATGGGATTTTCACCTACCAAGTGCAATTTTTCTGCATTTTCATTCATTTGCATTATACGCAAATCACATGTCTGTTCCAATATATATATATATATATATATATATATATATATATATATATATATATACATATATATACTGTATATATAGTATATAGCATATATGCAATCCCCTTTTCTCTGCAGAAGAATTGCATCTGAAAAAAACGCACGTCACACCCAATGCCGTTCTCTTGCATTACATGTGTGGCGAATTTGCAAAAATGGAGATTGGGAGATTGCACACAAATCTTGTTATGTGTGTAAGGGGCCTTATGTGTTGTCCCAGGTGTTCCCGGGAGGACCAATAAGCCAATGAGGAGCTTTACTATAGCTGGAACATTTTTAAAAATGGCTCTAAAGTTTAGTAACAAACTGGGACTGCCAGTTGACATATATCCCCATGCAGTTGCAGTGTGAAAATGCCTCAATGTATTGTGTATTGTAGCATACAACTTTAGTTATTACTAGCCGACCCGCGGCATAGCATACGCCGCATAAGAGGATAGAGGGCAGGAAGGGGGTATTGGGCACAGCGGCGGTGAGGGGGGTTGGATCCCCCCTCAACTGGGTCCCCCATGTGCACTCCCCCTCCAGCTTAAGCTCAGCAGGAACCCCCCTCCCCTCACCTGGGTCCCCCATGTGCGCTCCCTCTCCTGCTTAAGTACAGTAGCAGCCGCCACTATTAGTAAGAGGCAGCGGGCGGGGATAACTCACCTCTTCCGTGTTCCATCGTGCGTTCCGCTGTCATCACTTCCTGCAATGCCGCACACTGTATTGGTGTAATTTGCCTTTTTAAAACAGAAGGAAATCTGCAATAATTCAGCTATAAGTGAACATTTGTGGTTACCCACAATGCACTGCTACTAAATATGCAAATTACCCCTTTTCCCCCTTGGTAAGCCAAGCAAACATCCAGAGCCGCTGGTGTATAGCAAGCATATAGCTTTACATTTTACACAGCCATATCAAACCCACATGTGACAGCCTGTTTCAGACTTTTGGTCCTCATCTGTACATGGCAAGGATTGATATGGCTGTATGAGATAGGGCTTGGACCAGTACAACAGAGCAGCTCAGGGTGACCCAAACCACTCGGAATGTATAGGTGGATAAAAGGGACCAAAAAGACCTTCTACTAAAAAAAGCAAAGCTTGGTGTAATTTGCTTTCCTAAAACAGAAGGACATATGCAATAATTCAGCTATAAGTGAACATTTGTGGTTACCCAAAATGCACTGCTACTAAATATGCAAATAATTCCTTTTCACCCTTAGTAAGCCAAGCAAGCATTCAGAACCACTGGTGTATAGCAAGCATATAGCTTTAAATTTTAGACAGCCATATCAAACCCATATGTGACAGCCTGTTTCAGACTTTTGGTCCTCATCTGTACATGGCAAGGATTGATATGGCTGTATGAGATAGGGCTTGGACCAGTACAACAGAGTAACCAAGCAGCTCAGGGTGACCCAAACCACTCGGAATGTATAGGGGGATAAAAGGGACCAAAAAGACCTTCTACTAAAAAAAGCAAAGCTTGGTGTAATTTGCTTTCCTAAAACAGAAGGACATATGCAATAATTCAGCTATAAGTGAACATTTGTGGTTACCCAAAATGCACTGCTACTAAATATGCAAATAATTCCTTTTCACCCTTAGTAAGCCAAGCAAGCATTCAGAACCACTGGTGTATAGCAAGCATATAGCTTTAAATTTTAGACAGCCATATCAAACCCATATGTGACAGCCTGTTTCAGACTTTTGGTCCTCATCTGTACATGGCAAGGATTGATATGGCTGTATGAGATAGGGCTTGGACCAGTACAACAGAGTAACCAAGCAGCTCAGGGTGACCCAAACCACTCAGAAGGTATAGGTGGATAAAAGGGACCAAAAAGACCTTCTACTAAGAAAATCAATGCTTGGTGTAATTTGCCTTCTTAAAACAGAAGAAAATCTGCAATAATTCAGCTATAAGTGAACATTTGTGATTATCCACAATGCACCGCTACTAAATATGCAAATTATTCCTTTTCACCCTTGGTAAGTCAAGCAAGCCTATAGCTTTAAGTTTTACACAGTCACATCAAACCCACATGTGACAGCCTATTTCAGCCATTTGGTCCTCATCAGTACATAGCAGGGATTGATAAGGCTGTATGAGATAGGGCTTGGACCAGTACAACACAGTAACCAAGCAGCTCAGGGTGACCCAAACTACTAAGAATGTATAGGAGGATAAAAGAGACAAAAAAGCCCTCCTACTAAAAAAAAAGCAAAGCTTGGTGTAATTTTCCTTCTTAAAACAGACGCAAATCTGCAATAATTCAGCTATAAGTGAACATTTGTGGTTACCCACAATGCACTGCTACTGAATATGCAAATTATCCCTCTTTGCCCTTGGTTTGATATGACACTACTTCTTCTTCTTGCTTGGACCAGCCCCTTCTTCTTGCTTGGACCGGCCCTGGGGGCAGGGCGCTACTTCTTCTTCTTGCTTGAAGGTTGAGGCACTTACTCTATTATATATATAGATTGATAGTGAACTTATTGTATTGTCTTCTGTCTTCTGTAAGCTCATGCCTCCCAACTTTTTGAGATTAGAAAGAACACTTAAAGGAAAACCATCACCAAGGATTTTACCTTCATTCCAATCAGTAGCTGATACCCCCTTTCCCATTAGAAATCTTTTCTTTTTCTCAAACGGATCATCAGGGGGCTCTGTGTGGATGATATTGGCTATCATTCATGAACAGGCTGTCGGTAAAGAGAATCAGTGCAGGAAAACACCGCTGGCAGATTTTTAGACTTCTGGGTGGGCATTCATAAAAAAGTATTCAGTTGCGGTAGCAGTGCGGAGATTCCCCGAACTAGGCTGCCGAATTGATACATTTCTCCGTGTTCCGCTCTGCTGCAGCTGCCTGGGAGGTCTGTGTGTCTCCATTAACTTACATTGGTATCGCCACATCAGAGGGAGCGGTACTTCCCGACCTCACACCGCTTGCAGTGATCTTTATGAATGAACATTTTGCTACATTTGTACCGATAATCACCGCACAAGGCGGTGATTTATCACTCTGCTCGGTAGTGTCATTTTTCCATGCGGAAAGAGGCTTTATGAATGCTGACTTTGCTAAGTGGTCGGTAAAGTCAGCTGTTTTATGCATTTCCGCATGCGGAAATGCTTTATGAATGATAGCCATTGTGGTGGTGAAACCCCTCCTGCAGTGTGGTGTCATGACCATAGTGCTGACATCTCACTGTGGGAGCCTTGTTGCATTGTGAGAAATTACAATTGTTTCCAACTCCCAAAAAAGCAAGCAGCATCTCCTTCCACTGTCATCACCTGCCAGCAGTAAAAATGTCACCATGTAATAATTGTCAGAATGTAAATCAGGGAGAGGAAAGATGTTACAATGGGCAAACACTTACTAAATCATGTATACATAATTATTGTAAAAATTAAGCACTTTTGTTCATTACGTTATTTTCACTAGAGTTCCTCTTTAAGCCACACCCCTGCCACACCTCTTACCACGCCCCAAAACTCTCCTAGTCACGCAAACTATAAAGATTTCATAAGCAAAATATGTTGTTTTATAATTCTAACCACACTGGTCCTTTCTATCCTGCTTCATTTTCCTTCATATTAACATATGAAAATCAGAAATATATCAATTCAAAGGATGGAAATAACGTTTAGAGTCAGTTAAACACATTTTTTTCAGTAGAAAAATATAGACGTTTACCGATACATAGGTCGGTACATCAGTCCTGACTCCTGAAAGGGACAAATGAGGAGGAAAAAGGGACAGAGGGACAAGGTTCCCAAAGAGGGACTGTCCCTCCAGAAGAGACATAGTTGGGAGCTACGTAAGCCAGCTCGGAGAAGGACTGTGGAAGTAAAGCCTGGTACATACATCCAATGATTGGTCAATTTTACCACTCATGCGGCTCGATTCACAAAGCGGTGCTAACCCAGTTAGAGACTTTAGGCGTGATAACCATTGCACCACGCTGGTGAAAAGCCAGTTTAGGCGTGATAAGTTTAGGCGTGATAAGTTTAGGCATGCTAAGTTTAGATAAGTTTAGATCGCACGCAAAGTCCCGCACGCAAAGCAGCACCATTAAACTCTATGCGAAGTGCACCAGACTTTGCTAGTTCAAAACTTTTGATCAGCTGTGCGCTGCGGTACTAACCCAGTTGGTGCTATAGTTATCATGCCTAAACTTATCACACCTAAACTTATCACGCCTAAACTTATCACGCCTAAACTTATCACGCCTAAACTTATCACGCCTAAACTTATCACGCCTAAACTTATCACTCCTAAACTTATCACGCCTAAACTTAACATGCCTAAACTTATCACACCTAAACTTATCATGCCTAAACTGAGTTTAGGCGTGATAAAGGGCTTTTCACCAGCGTGCTAACTGTTAGCACAGCTTTGTGAATCAGGCCCATGATGTTCAAGTAGATGCAAATAACTTCAGATTGATGCAAATGTATGCACATTGTTATGCAAATTTATGCAGCTTGAAAACAAACCAATCGAATTTTACTGCAGCAGGACTTCATTTTCAAGCTGCGTAAATTTGCATAAAAATTTGCATCAACTGGAAGTTATTTGCATCTACTTGACCATCACTATTTACCACTTCAATGTAGTATGAGAGCTTACCAGATATTTTCACTGATCCTTATCATGCAAACACAAACAATACAAAATAGTGAGCTCGGAAATATTCCTTATTAAAACACAGGTTTTTTTTTAACATCTTTACATTTCACAATAGGAAAATCTTCTCATGTTAAATATCCATATCCTCTCTGGTATACTGTACAAATTCCATAGGGTTATATTGTGGAGATACTATTACTAAACAATTCCATCTCTCTGAGCAAGTCTTAAGTCGAAAATCGAAATTCACAGAATTCTGGCATGTAAATTATGAAGCTTTAATTACTTTTAGTTGTTATCAATATTTGTTCACCTAAATCACAAAAAAGTCTACTGAGCATGCTCCAGGGACATGCTCAAGGGCCATGCTTAAGGGATGTGCTCCAAGGATATGCTCAGGGGCCATGCTCCAGGGACATGCTCAAGGGCCATGCTTAAGGGATGTGCTCCAAGGATATGCTCAGGGGCCATGCTCCAGGGACATGCTCAAGGAATGTGCTTAAGGGACATGCTCCAGGGACGTGGCCAAGGGACATGCTCAAAGGAACATGCTCCGGGGACATGCTTAAGGGACATGCTCCAAGGAAATACTCTAGGGACATGCTCAGGGCACCTGCTCAAGGGACATGCTCAAGGGATATGCCCAGGGACATGTTCAAGCGATATGCTCAAGAGATATGTTTAACGCTTAAACTGCCGCTAACGTCTTTAGATGTTTCAAAATTGCTATCTCTATATTCCAATAGCTGGTAATCTAAGGGACATTCTCAAGTAATATACCTTATTTTTTTGGCATATAAAATGCTTCGAAGTATAAGACGCACCTAGGATTAGAGGCAAAAAAAAAAACAAGCGAAAAAAAATTATATACTAAACCTGGTGCGTCCATGGTCCAGGAGGGTCTTGCATATGTTCTCCCCAAATTATTGTGTCCTCCTGTGTCCCCCACGTGTCCCCTTCTGTCACCACGTGTCCCATTCTGTCGCCACGTGTCCCCTTCTGTCGCCAGTGTGTCCCCTTCTGTCGCCAGTGTGTCCCCTTCTGTCGCCAGTGTGTCCCTTTCTGTCCCAAGTGTGTCATTTTCTGTACACACGGGGGGACAATTCAGAGAGTCCCCGGCATTGCGACGGATCAGCAGTTCGTATCAGCGGGCGTTCTCCCCATTTTTTGTGGCGTAGCAATAGGGGTTGCAGAGGTCTTCAATGCACCGGGGCCCTTGGGCTAGAGGGGCCCCGTAGGGCCCTCCTTCAACTGCAGTATTAGCGCTTTATTGGTCCTGTGCTTGTAATGATAACTTCTATAAATGCTTTGAATGATTATCATGATTAACAAACTGTTCCCCACCCCCTTTTTGTACATCTCTGACACTGTGGTTGTCCTTGGCAGGTTTTGGTGCGCCGTATCAATTGTTATGTATAGAGTATTTGGGGGGAGAGGGGGCATGTAAAACTTGCACTGGGGCCCATAGCTCCTTAGCTACACCACTGAAAGTGCGTCTTATATGCTGAAAAATACGGTAAATGGGAAAAGTCTAGCTGAAAGGCAAAACTTTAAAGCCAAATTGTAACCTATTGTGAACAAATTTGCACTAACCATATTTAACCTGATGGTTAGCACAATCCAAACTTGGAAACTGCGAAATTTAGAGCTTGATTAGAAGTTGGCAACTTCCGCCATCACTATTTGCTCTCCTATCTCAACATTATACTCCATAGAAAGTAAAAAATTATTTGGCTATTACTTGATATTAGTACGCTATCTCAAAGATTATAGCGTAAAACCGGCGCTGCCTATCGGCAAATCACTGTCCTATATGCCATGACTTAGAAGCGGGGAAAGGGGTACCGTAATAACACAAGACAAACAGCCACTCTTTATCCTAGATAAGGTTTACTGGCCAAAGAGACTTATCTAGGTTAGACGGTTGCTGTATACAGGATCCATGGCTACCCTGTCTATACTAGGGGCCCGATTCACAAAGCAGTGCAAAGTGTTTGCACGCCAGTGAAAAGCCCTTTATCACGCCTACACTCAGTTTAGGCATGATAAGAAGAAACTCGCGTGAATTTTCCGCGCGCAACATTGCAAGCACGTAGGCGCGCGCGCACCACACCGCACTTCGCGCGCAGTGCCCATTAAGCCCTATGGGACTTTGCGCGTTTGCGTGCGCGTTTGCGTGCGCAAATCTTTGCGCGCGTGACTTTGCGCGCGATAATCAGCACAAAGCGGTGCTAACTCAGCGGTGCAAAGGTTATCATGCCTAAAGTCTTTTAGGCGTGATAACTGAGTTATCACCGCTTTGTGAATCAGGCTGCAGGTCATCCAAACCCCTACACTACGCCATGGGATATAGGACAATTATTGTGCAATAGTGTTTTTACATATTTATCTCTGAGATAGTGTGTTATTAAAGAGAAATATTTTAGCTTTTGCAGCTTTCTATGAGGTGTAGTGTTTGGGAGGCAATACTTCCTGAATTGATATTCTTGTACAACTGATATCTTTCTGGTTTGCGTATACAGTGGTGTATCAGAGTGCTGTTTATGACCGCATTGTAAGGCAGCTTTCTGCACTGCAATGAACCACCTATGCAACTTTCACAGTTGGGGGGTGCGGTGTAACGACATGCATTTCCGCAAAACATTGACAGTGAAGCATACTTTTCATTGACTGTATGCTTCACTGTATGCAATGCATTTCAGTACAGGTGTGATAACACCAGGGAGATTTTTGGGGAAATTGGTGCCCTGATTGCACCAGGGACATTACCAAGAGACGGATGGTGCTTTGGTACACCAGAGCATCAGCGATTTTACTGAATGGGAGGGTGAGGAAACAGTGTATTGCTTGGGGAACAAAAATAGCCTGTACTGGCTCTGCTGGAAATGAAAGGAGGGGCCAGGCACTTACTCATATTTGACGAACAAAAGCTGGAACACACTGCACTGTGTGGTGCAGAATGCCTGAAAAACAGAATGTCATTAATTCAGAACAATACTGCACTGTGTACACTAGAGGGCACATTTGTCTTTTGCCTGGACAGCCTGTGCCCAGAAACAACCCTGAGAAGAATTATTATAACATTGCTATGTATAAGAATCAGGTTACAATGGCCTGCTGCTGTAAGGCATGGCAATAAGGTCCATCTTGTAATACCATTCCTTTCCTCATGTATGACAGCTTCTCTCTTATACTTACATCAGCCTCCATTTTCCACATAGAGAGAGCAACCTCGCTCATCTGTCTGTAGCCCATTTCATACAGTAGCCCCCTCCTCCATGTACAACCACTGTCCTCATCTGCATGTAGACCTTGACATCCAGGACATGCAGTGGACACACAACCTACACCCTGACTAACAAGACAATATACAAGTGACATATACAACATGCAGATGTATACAAATTATGAACAGTTTCAAAGGAGCAGGCATAGTCAAGACAGACTACCAGGGTTGGCAACAGTTTAGTGTATACAGTGGCTTGCAAAAGTATTCGGCCCCCTTGAAGTTTTCCACATTTTGTCACATTACTGCCACAAACATGAATCAATTTTATTGGAATTCCACGTGAAAGACCAATACAAAGTGGTGTACATGTGAGAAGTGGAACGAAAATCATACACGATTCCAAACATTTTTTACAAATCAATAACTGCAAAGTGGGGTGTGCGTAATTATTCAGCCCCTCTCAGTCAATACTTTGTAGAATTAAGAAGTCAGTTGCCCATAGACATTGCCTGATGAGTGCTAATGGTTAAATAGAGTGCACCTGTGTGTAATCTAATGTCAATAAAAATACAGCTGCTCTGTGACGACCTCAGAGGTTGTCTAAGAGAATATTGGGAGCAACAACACCATGAAGTCCAAAGAACACACCAGGCAGGTCAGGGATAAAGCTATTGAGAAATTTAAAGCAGGCTTAGGCTACAAAAAATTTCCAAAGCCTTGAACATCCCACACAGTTCAAACGATCATTCAGCAATGGAAGGAGTATGGCACAACTGTAAATCTACCAAGACAAGGCCGTCCACCTAAACTCACAGGCCGAACAAGGAGAGCGATGAGCAGAAATGCAGTCAAGAGGCCCATGGTGACTCTGGACGAGCTGCAGAGATCTACAGCTCAGGTGGGGGAATCTGTCCATAGGACAACTATTAGTCATGCACTGCACAAAATTGGCCTATATGGAAGAGTGGCAAGAAGCCATTGTTAACAGAAAAGCATAAGAAGTCCTGTTTGCAGTTTGCCACAAGCCATGTGGGGGACAGAGCAAACATGTGGAAGAAGGTGCTCTGGTCAGATGAGACCAAAATTGAACTTTTTGGCCAAAATGCAAAACGCTATGTGTGGCAGAAAACTAACACTGCACATCACTCTGAACACACCATCCCCACTGTCAAATATGGTGGTGGCAGTATCATGCTCTGGGGGTGCTTCTCTTCAGCAGGCACAGGGAAGCTGGTCAGAGTTGATGGGAAGATGGATGGAGCCAAATACAGGTCAATCTTGGAAGAAAACCTCTTGGAGTCTGCAAAAGACTTGAGACTGGGGCGGAGGTTCACCTTCCAGCAGGACAACGACCCTAAACATAAAGCCAGGGCAACAATGGAATGGTTTAAAACAAAACATATCCATGTGTTAGAATGTCCCAGTCAAAGTCCAGATCTATATCCAATCGAAAATCTGTGGCAAGATCTGAAAACTGCTGTTCACAAACGCTGTCCATCTAATTTGACTGAGCTGGAGCTGTTTTGCAAAGAAGAATGGGCAAGGATTTCAGTCTCTAGATGTGCAAAGCTGGTAGAGACATAGGGCCTGATTCACAAAGCGGTGATAACTCAGTTATCACGCCTAAAAGACTTTAGGCGTGATAACCTTTGCACCAGCAAAGTTATCACCGCTTTGTGCTCTAACTCGCGCGAAGTTTCCGCGCGTACGCGCACAAGCGCGCGCGCAAAGTCCCATAGGGCTTAATTGGGCACTTCGCGCGAAGCGCGCGCAAGACTTTGCGCGCGGGAGTTCGCACGAATTCCTTCAGATCACGCCTAAACTAAGTTTAGGCGTGATAAAGGGCTTTTCACAGGCGTGCAAAGTGTTTGCACCGCTTTGTGAATCAGGCCCGTACCGTAAAAGACTGGCAGCTGTAATTGCAGCAAAAGGTGGTTCTACAACGTATTGACTCAGGGGGGCTGAATAATTACGCACACCCCACTTTGCAGTTATTTATTTGTAAAAAATGTTTGGACTCATGTATGATTTTTGATCCACTTCTCACGTGTACACCACTTTGTATTGGTCTTTCACTTGGAATTCCACTCTCCGCCGCCATCCCGGGCTCCTCGCAAGGTGCAGAGGCCAACCCTGACCCAGTAGTTCTGCGCCTGCGCAGTATGGCGCAGTAAGGCCGACCTCAGGGTCGGCCTCTGCACCGTGCGGGGAGCCCGGGACAGCGACGGAGAGCAGAGGGGTCAGGGTGGGACAGTCGGTTGCAAGGGGCTGGTGAAAGCCCCAGGTGAGTAAAGCTTTGTTTTTAATTTTGCCTGATGACTCCTTTAAATAGTCCATGTAATCAGTAACAGGAAGCAGCTGGTGGTGTGAGTCTGCAGACAGTGTTTCCGAATCACCCGCAGGCCAGAACGGGAACTGCAAGTCTTTGTGCACAGCGTGCAGCATTTTACATCCAGCAGGCCCCTCCTCCATGAACAACAACCTCCCTCAGCTGAATGCAGCCCCTTACATCCAGCAGGCCCCTCAGTTGTATGCAGCCTCTTACATTCAGCAGGCCCCTCCTCCATGTAGAACAATCTCCCTCATCTGTATGCAGCCCCTCATACCCATCAGGCCCCTCCTCCATGTGCAACAGCCTCCCTCAGCTGTATGCAGCCCCTTACATTCAGCAGGTCCCTCCTCCATGTAGAACAACCTCCCGCATCTGCATGGAGCCCCTCACACCCATCAGGCCCCTCCTCCATGTACAACAGCCTCCCTCATCTGCATGCAGCCCCTCACATCCATCAGGCCCCTCCTGCATGTACAAAAACCTCCCTCATCTGTATGCAGCCTATCACACCCATCAGGGTCCTCCTCCATGTAGAACAACCTCCCTCAGCTATATGCAGCCCCTCACATCCAGCAGGCCCCTCCTCCATGTAGAACAACCTCCCTCATCTGTATGTAGCCCCTCACATCCATCAGGTCCCTCCTCCATGTACAACAACCTCCCTCAGCTTTATGCAACCCCCTACTCCATATAAATAAACCTCCTTCATCTGTCTGCAGCCCCTCCCATCCATCAGCAGTCCACTCTCTCACACAGGGACCTTCATCACCTGTGTGCAGTCACTCGTGTGTAGTGGTTTCCCCTTGGTGTAGACCAAATACCGTTTTTAATCTCTTTTTTCAAAGTAGCCTTGGACTATAACTTCTGAGATTAATTGGCTAAGAGTGTCTTCTGTCATTGTCCACGGCTTAATCTTTGTACTCTATCAGCCCCCTTTTCTATATGCAGCAACCTTGCTCTTCTGTATGCAGCCCCTCACATGTGTCACCCCTCACTCTTTCATGTACAGCAGCTTCCATCATCTGTGAGTAATTCCCCTATGCAGCAGGCCCTTCTTAATATGCCCCAGTGTCCACTTTCAACCCCAAACAAGTATTAACCCTTTGTACTCGTACTCATGATCACCCACATCAAGTTGGAACATTAGCAGCATTAAAGACAACTACGGTAGGCTACAAGATTATGCAGTTAAAGAAAGGGGACATTAGCCCCATAATGAGTTGCATGCAATAGAATTGTTTACTAGACCCTTTCACCAGCGATGAGGTTTCCCTGTTATGGTAAGGGTCCCCACTCTACCTATACCAGGCAGCAAGTAAGCAAACATTTTATGCTCATAACCTGGGACTATGCCTGAGGCACTTAGGCCTCTTTTCCATGAGCAGTTGAACTGTGTGCTGAGCAAGCAGTTGCCAGGCAGCAGTAACCAGTTACCAGGCAGTAGTGAGCAGTTACCAGGCAGCAAACAGTTATGAGAATCTGAGAGGCTTTTCACTGCCTGTCAACTGCTCAGGGGCCTAAATGCACATGGACTTTGTTCAATCCAAGTTTTCTCCTAAGTGATATTTGCACTCTTTATCAATAACATGAATTTTAAGCCACCAGCAAGAAAGAAAATACTTCCAATCATTTTGACAGTACTTTTTCACCTACTTTTCAGTATTGTTTAATTTGCAGAGGGCTGATAAGTTATTTTAAACAGAAAGTAAAAATTACTTCCAAAGAGAAAACTTTGGAGAGAAAGAGAATTGAAAAAGGGCCATAGTGTGAAATTGTTTTCAGGATCTACAAAGTATGATTTGTCAGAAGAAGCAGATATGCAAACTGAAATCTTTCATTAAAAGCTAAAAAAGACACACAGTGTCAGGATTTCAGAGTCAAAATGACTTTAACCCAATGGCAGCTTCAAACGAGATAACTCCTTTGAAGTTGCTTGTGCAGTGACAGCCTCTGACGGGATAACTCATTTGGCTGCCAAGTGTAGCCAAACGAGGGCGTGTGAGTAATAAGCTGTATTTATCTGCTCCACATGGATTCTTCTCTTCCTCCACCGGCGCGCCTGAACTCTCGGCATGTCCCAGTCACTTCCGATCACATGACATGACATGTGATTGGGATCCAGGAGACTGTCAGCAGTGCAGTGCCACCCGGTGAGGGAAGAGGAGAGATGCAAGAGACTCTTCCATCACCTCTCTTCCACCACTGGGTGGCGCTGTAACAATGACTCAGTCTTCCAGATCTCGATCACATGTCATATCATGTGATTGTAACAGAGGAGACCTGCTGAGATTACGTCATTGCCGTGGTGGAGGAAGAAGAAGACGATCCAGCAATCCGGACAGGTATGTTTTCATGCTGAAATCAATCAGGAATCGGCCTTGTGATGCCGCATCCACCGCCTCGCCACCCTGACGCTGTCCCCTAATGTTAAATGCCGCCTCCCCTCCGGTGCCCACTGCAAGTGATAAGCTACCTGTTCGCGCCCTTCGCTTGTCCTCTGCTGCTTCTGGGATTCCTCCGTTCTGCAAACATGTACGCCCCATGTGGTGCCTAGTAGGGGCGAGTGTGTGTGACGTCTGACGTCGAACCCCAAATTACATCTCCCTCTGAGTTGCGATGACTCGGAGCGGGAATAGTATTTAATTAGCACTAACTCACAGATGACGTAATGACACGTACTCCTATTGTAATTATTAGAGGTTGAGCATCAGCGGGGCAGCCAGGCAATGTGCATTGAATAAAAGGAAATAAATATGTCAGCCTCCATATCCCACTCAGTTTAGGTGTGCTTTAAACTGCATGCTAACTTTTGATTATTCCCAGCCAAAGTGATTGTTTATTATTATCTTGGCTAAAAATGGGCACACAGTGTATCTTGTTGTCACTAAACTCCCTCTAGGTGATGCATCAAGACAGTTATTTTGTTCTGATGTCTATCGCTCGTCAAATAAGCATTCCACAGAAGGGCACCACTTTCACATCCCCCCATCTCTCCATAGAGCAGAACAGGCACCCTGGCTTGGAGGTAAGTGGCCTCTCTGCACAGTGATCCTTCCAAAACTGTCCCCTAAAATAATTATGATCGTTGTGGACCACAATATATTATTATAGGGTGTACTGTTAATTTATTACAACAGTCATACTAGTTAGGGAAAAAAATAATACCATTATTGGAATCAGGAAATTTGGGCGCTTGCGACTAATGGACTATCTGGGCACCCCATAAGCGTACTGTAACAGTGGGGTGCCGCAACTCAGATGTCTGATTATATGGTGATCTGCAGAATCACCAATAATGCAGATGCTATACTTGATTATGTGGTGATCTGCAGAATCACCAATAATACTAGTATAGCCACAAGGATGCTATGAGTGTAGTGCTTGGTGCAACCATAACTTTAATAGTTTTACGAGACCTCACCAGAGGGGCTGGTGAGGTACAATCAGTACACTGACTTATAATAGCGTACAAGCCCCAGCAAGCTGGAGCTGGAGCGCGTGATTCAGACTGTACTGCAGCCTAGTGATCACCTGAGGAGCAGGTGATTAAGACGGTACTGCAGCCTAGAGGACACCTCAGGAGCAGGTGATACAAACAATACTGCAAGTAGTGATCACCTGAGGAGCAGGTGATTAAGACTGTACTGCAGGCTAGTGAACACCTCACCAGTGGAGCTGGTGGGAATAAAGAGTAATTAACGAGTGCTCATCAGTGGAGCTGATGAACCTCAGAAACCAATAAGGCTGGGCCCCTTCAGTGGTGCTGGCTGACACTAGCTGAAACTAATAAAGGCTAGGCCTCTTCAGAGGTGCTGGCTGGCACTAGCTACAAGGCACTGCTAAATACGGCCAGACCTCCGGGGGTTCTGGGAACGTACTAACAGATACGGTAACTGTATAGTTTGGCAAAACCTTACCAGAGGAGCTGGTAAGGTACTATCAGTTTAAGTGACAATCTAATTACCAGAGCTCGTAACTGCATAGTTTAGCTAGACCTTACCAGTGGAGCTGGCAAGGCACTATCAGTCACTTTAAGGAAGAGTAGCGATACCGCACCAGAGGAGCTGGTGGGTATATAGCACACCTCACCAGTGGCGAGGGCCCACTGGTGAGTAGAATGGTCAGACAGGCAAGGTTCGACAACAGAGAGGTCAGCAACAGTACAGAAATCTTAAGGCGGAAGAGTTATCGGTAATCAGGCTGAGGTTCAGCAACTTTAAGGCAGATAGGCAGAAGTACAGACTCAGTAAGCGAGATTAGAGACAGAGTCTAGCCAGAGTCATACACAGGTAATAAATAACAGAATTATACAACAATGAACTAACTATAGATAGATGTATATCGCAAACACTGCATATACATCTATCATCAACATTAACCTCACTACAATATACAATATAACAATAGTCCTAGTCTTGTGTGAAATCCCTGGTTTCCTCCCAGATCAAAACACACCGGAACTAGTCTAAGGTCTGAGCGCTAACACACGACAGCAGACAAGGATGGAGTAACAACTCCAGGTTTAAATACTGAAGGCAGATTCAAGCAGCCCCGCCCAAGAGGCTGAACCAACCAGCAAAGTAGATTGACAGGTAGAAGTCAGCTGACCACAATGTCAGCTGATCTGTCTCCTACGCCCATGAAGGTCCTTTTGCTCCATGCGCAGGCGTGTGGACCTAAGCTGCTGTGCAACAGAGACATCTGTCCCACCTGAGTCGGGAAGCGACACCCGGCCGCGGAGGTGACATCAGGTGCGAAAGCAGCTTAGCTGCTTTCCACCACAGAGGTAACATTTTCCGTCCTGACACGTACACACCATAAATATTGGCTATTGGGTGCCAAAAGAGGAAATTTATGCACCCAATAAATAGGCACTGAGCCCATCCAAGTGAAAAATTTCATTTTGAGAATTTGTGTTTTGAAAAATATTGTTGTAAAATTTGTTTTGACAATTATCATTTTTAAAGTATAATTTTACATTTTTTTTATTCGTTTTGAGAATTACCAGTTCGTAAATTATTGTTTTGAAATTTGTTGCCTTAGAAGTGAATCGATTTTTGTATTTACGTTATGTGCAACGGAGAAATGGATTTTTATGGTTAGTCGTTAGGAATGGAGTTTAAAGGTTAGGCACCACCAGGGAGGTTTTAGGGTTAGGCACCACCTGGGGGGGGGGGGGGGTCTTAGGGTTAGGCACCACAAGGGGGAGTTAGGATTAGGCATCACCAGGGGGGGAGTTAGGTTTAGGCACCACCAAGGGGAGTTAGGGTTAGGCACCACCAGGGGATCTTAGGGTTAGGCACCACCAGGGGGGTTAGGGTTAGGGAACACAAGGGGGGTCTTAGGGTTAGGCACCACCAGGGGTGGTTTGGGTTAGGGACGACCAGGGGGGTCTTAGGGTTAGGCACCACCAGGGGGTCTTAGAGTTAGGCAACACCGGGGGGGTTTAGGGTTAGGCACCACCTGGGGGGTCTTAGGTTTAGGCACCACAAAGAGGAGTTAGGATTAGGCACCACCAGGGGGGGGAGTTAGGTTTAGGCACCACCAGGGGGAGTTAGGGTTAGGCACCACCAGGGGGATCTTAGGGTTAGGTACTACCAGGGGGGTCTTAGGGTTAGGCACCACCGAGGGGGTAGGTTTGGGGACCACCGGGGGGTTAGGGTTAGGCACCACCTGGGGGTCTTAGGGTTAGGCAGCACCAGGGGGGATGTTAGGGTTAGGCACCACTGAGGGGGTTAGGGACCACTAGGGGGGTCTTAGGGTTATGCAACACCAGGGGAGTCTTACAGTTAAGCACCACCAGGAGGGGGGTCTTAGGGCTGGGCACCACTAGGGGGGGGGGGGGGGGTTAGGGTAAGACATCAGTATAGGGTGGGTTCTGTGTGAGAGTAGGGTTAGGTTTAGTTGTAATAAAGTATTGGTAACATATACCAATGTTTTACTATCCTCATTACAACTGTAAATACAGTACATTTTAATTTTCATTGTTATAGACTCTATTTTGCCCTTTTAATAATGTTATTTTAGCATATTTATTTTTCTATCTCAGATAAAGATAAAGAAAGATTAAAGATAAAGATTAAAGATAAAAAAAAATGTTATAGACAATATTTTAAAATTCCGTCTATTCCCTGCACCCTTTTTTCATGGAGCCCTTATTTGATATATGCCAATTATTTATTAACTTTCACTATATTTAAAATAGAATGACGCTCCACTGAAAAAGTGAGTTGAGCCACCTATAGAACCTATTCCACAGTTATGCTCGTTGCTGATGAGAAGCTCTCTCTAAAGGCTTTACCACATTCTATTCTATGTACTGTAGCAATCCAGAGAGTATGTCTGTGATCAGCACTGACCTCAAGAAGCATATGAGTCAGCCTCCTTGAGTTACTCATCCTGAATTTTCTAAGTTTTTGTGTTTTTAATTTTGGTCTTGGGTTCACTCTACTGTGCAGGCGACTGTGCAGTAGAGTGGACCCAATCGGGCTCAGCCACTTCTGCCAGAGCCCAATTGGAAAGCCACTACTGCTGCTGCCCAGGATTGTGGTAGGTAAATATTTACCTCACCGGTGTTCGGGGACTGCCAATGCTGTTGGGTCCCGAAGGGTGAAGAGGACAGGCAAGTCTCTTCAGGATCCAGAAGCTTCATCCTCCCGAGATTTTCTTTAAGCCACCAGCAAGTAGTGTTGGGCGAACAGTGTTCGCCACTGTTCGGGTTCTGCAGAACATCACCCTGTTCGGGTGATGTTCGAGTTCGGCCGAACACCTGACGGTGCTCGGCCAAACCGTTCGGCCACATGGCCGAACTAAGAGCGCATGGCCGAACGTTCCCCGAACGTTCGGCTAGCGCTGTGATTGGCCGAACGGGTCACGTGGTTCGGGCCCGAACGCGCTCTGATTGGCCGAACGGTCACGTGGTTCGGGTAAATAAATACCCGATCCACGTCATATCTCCGCCATTTGTCTGTGGGTTTAGCTTTGGGTAGGCAGGCAAGGTAGTTCGCTCTCCAGCCACGCTAGCCAGGGTCCCCCCCAGTCATTGTGTGTCGCTGCTGGGTACAGTAGTACACAGCTCGCTCAGCCACACTATATATATAGCATTGTTTACTGCCACTGTGTACCTCACTCAGCCACGCTATATATAGCATTGTGTTTTCTGACACTCTGTGTACACGGCTTAGCCTGGCTATATAGCATTGTGTGTACTGCCACTGTGCACCTCGCTCAGCCACGCTATATATAGCATTGTGTTTTCTGACACTCTGTGGACACGGCTTAGCCTGACTATATAGCATTGTGTGTACTGCCACTGTGTACCTCGCTCAGCCACTCTATATATAGCATTGTGTTTACTGCCACTCTGTGTACACGGCTCAGCCAGACTATATAGCATTGTGTGTACTGCCACTGTGCACCTCGCTCAGCCACGCTATATATAGCATTGTGTTTACTGCCACTCTGTGTACACAGCTCAGCCAGACTACATAGCATTGTGTGTACTGCCACTGTGCACCTCGCTCAGCCACGCTATATATAGCATTGTGTTTTCTGACACTCTGTGTACACGGCTTAGCCTGACTATATAGCATTGTGTGTACTGCCACTGTGCACCTCGCTCAGCCACGCTATATATAGCATTGTGTTTACTGCCACTCTGTGTTCACCGCTCAGCCAGACTATATACCATTGTTTACTGACACTCTGTGTACACGGCTCAGCCTGACTATATAGCATTGTGTGTACTGCCACTGTGCACCTCGCTCAGCCACGCTATATATAGCATTGTGTTTTCTGACACTCTGTGTACACGGCTTAGCCTGACTATATAGCATTGTGTGTACTGCCACTGTGCACCTCGCTCAGCCACGCTATATATAGCATTGTGTTTACTGCCACTCTGTGTACACCGCTCAGCCAGACTATATACCATTGTTTACTGACACTCTGTGTACACCGCTCAGCCAGACTATATACCATTGTTTACTGACACTCTGTGTACACGGCTCAGCCTGACTATATAGCATTGTGTGTACTGCCACTGTGCACCTCGCTCAGCCACGCTATATATAGCATTGTGTTTTCTGACACTCTGTGTACACGGCTCAGCCAGACTATATAGCATTGTGTGTACTGCCACTCTGTGTACACGGCTCAGCCAGACTATATATCATTGTGTGTACTGCCACTCTGTGTACACCGCTCAGCCAGACTATATAGCATTGTGTGTACTGCCACTCTGTGTACACCGCTCAGCCAGACTTTATAGCATTGTGTGTACTGCCACTCTGTGTACACCGCTCAGCCAGACTATATAGCATTGTGTTTACTTCCACTCTGTGTCTGCTGGGCCTGGGAACAGTAGTACACCGCTCACCTGCCACTGTATAGCATTGTGCTCTGTGTCGCTGCTGGGAATAGTGGTACACCGCTCACCCGCCACTGTATAGCATTGTGCTCTGTGTCGCTGCTGGGAATAGTGGTACTGTATAGCATTTCTGTACTGCCACTGTACTGCTGCCAGTCAGCGTGTACTGTAAGGATAAGTGAAATGAGGAAGAAATCCGGTGAAAGAGGAAGGGGCAAGGGAAGAGGTGTTTCCCCTGACGGTTCACGTACAGGCCACAGGGGAGCACCCAAGAAAACCCACTCAATACCGCCCATGTTGTCCAGGACAACAACCCTCACAGATCCAAAAGAACAGGACCAGATAATTACTTGGATGACCTCTCAAGCGTCCAGCAGTGGGTTAAGCAGCACCAGCACATCACGCACGAGGTCCGAGTCCTCAGCCAGTTACAAGGAGCCAGTGGGCACAAAGCTGACACAACCGGCAGCGACACCACGCACACAACTGCCAGATAACCAGTCCGATGAATTACCTCAGGACACAATGGGGTATTCGCAGGAGCTATTCCCAGCCCAACAAACTTCCACCTTTCAAAGGTCAATGGAGGAACAGCCAGAAATGTTGCGCCCGGATTCACAACCATTAACTGTGGGAAATGCACCGCGCACTGAAATACAAGGCGAGTCCGAGGAGGACTCGGAAACCCAAATCCCAGAGCAAGTTGGGCAGGAGGGGTTGCAATTGCAGGAGGTCGGCCGACAAGATCTGGAAGACGACGTTGGAGTGAGCTGCGCAGAGGTTGTTCTGGGGAGCTCTACTCCACGGCGGCGGCCCCCCACAATGACATATGACGAGTTTGAGGAGATGGAAGAGGAGGGTATGGACAATGTGGACAGAGACCCAGATTTTGTTTGTGAACGAGAACATCGCCGTCGTAGCAGCAGCACAGATGAGTCTGTTGAAGAACCAACTGCTGCACGAGTTCGCCTTGTGCCACAAGGTAGGCGGCGCGCAATTTCAGGCACCACAAGCGTGGAAGTTCAAGTGAGAGGCAAAAGAGGAGCAAACAGAAATCGCCAGCAAGGAGGCAGGTGCTCCAAAGTCTGGGCTTTCTTTGAAGACTGCACTGAGGATGTTACCATGGCGATTTGCAAGGTGTGCAAGACCCGCCTGAGCAGGGGGAAAAGTATTAACAACCTCTCCACCACCAGCATGAGCCGCCACATGCTATCCAAACATCCCACTCTGTGGGCAAACGCGGCAGGACAGGGTACCAGCAACACTGCCTCCCTTGGGTTCACCAGACTCACCACCAGACCCGCCTCAGCAGCAGCAGTAGCCCAGCCATTGCGTGGTTCACAACATTCACAAACATCAGACGACGCTGACACTGTCACTTTCCGGAGTAGTGCTCTTGAGGTCTCCCAGTGTTCATCAAACACAACAACCAACAGCCCTTCCGTGTGCAGCGCTACGGTTCAGTTGTCTGTGTCGGAGATGTTTGAGCGCAAGAGGAAATTGCCAGCAAATGACCCCCGGGCCGTGGCAGTAACAGCCAGCATAGCCAAGCTTCTGGCCTGCGAAATGCTGCCATATCGAGTGGTGGAGACAAACAGCTTCAAGGGCATGATGTCAGTGGCCATCCCACGTTACGTGGTTCCCAGCCGCTACCACTTTGCGCACTCTGCAGTGCCTGAGTTGCATGAGCACGTGGTCAGCAAAATAACCCGAAGCTTGAAGAATGCCGTTGCCTGCAAGGTTCACCTCACCACTGACACTTGGACGAGTGCGTTCGGACAGGGTCGATACATCTCCCTTACCGCGCACTGGGTGAACCTTGTGGAGCCTGGCAGCGATTCCTCACCTGCTACGGCGCGGGTGTTGCCCACGCCGCAAACAGCTGCACCGCCATCCCTCCCACTGGATAACAACAGCAGCACCTACCTCTCTGACTCCTTCTCCTCCAACGCATCTCAAAGCTGTACCTCATCCGGAAACGCTAACCCAGCAGCAGTAGGATCGTGGAAGCAGTGCAGCACAGCTGTTGGCATGCGTCAGCAAGCGTTGCTGAAGCTGATCTGCCTTGGGGATAAGCAGCACACAGGGGAGGAAATTTGGAAGGGAATAAAGGAACAGACGGATTTGTGGCTGGCACCGCTGGACATGAAACCGGGCATGGTTGTGTGTGATAATGGGAGTAATCTCATTCGCGCTTTAAGGTTGGCTAAGCTGACACACATCCCTTGCCTGGCGCACGTGATGAACCTAGTAGTTCAGCGGTTCCTGAGGACATACCCAGGCGTGGCCGATCTTCTGTTGAAGGTGCGTCGAGTGGCCAAACATTGTAGAAATTCCAGTACTGCTTCGGGGGCACTCGCCAAGATGCAGGAGCGCTTCAATCTCCCCCACCATTGCTTGCTGTGTGATGTCCCTACGCGCTGGAATTCTACGCTGCACATGCTAGCACGCTTTTGTGAGCAGAAGAGTGCAGTGGTCCAGTACATGACGGCGCAGTACCGAGGCGCATCCGGACAGCTGCCAAGCTTCTGTGGATCCGATTGGGCCAACATGTTGGACCTCTGCCAAGTCCTCCAAAATTTTGAGCAATCCACGTTGCTTGTGAGCAGTGACAACTCTTCAGTCAGCATTACCATACCACTGCTGTGTTTACTGAAGAGGTCAATGTTGAAAATCAAGGAAACAGCTGTCATGATGCAACTGGGGGAATCTGAAGGAGAAAACGATGCGTGATGGTACCAACATCAGGCCATCCGCCTCAGGGAACGCTGGCCCCAGCAGCTATGACGAAGAAGAGGAGGAGGAACAGCTGGAGTTGGAGCAGGAATTTCATGCCACCACTGACGAGGGCCAGAGCGGTGCACGTTGGACTTCCACAATTCAACGCGAATGGTCAGCAGAAGCAGACCAGGAGGAAGGTGACGACTATGATGCATCACAACAACTATCACAACGCTCACAAGAGGATGATGAGGATTCTGGTAGGACTCTTGCACACATGGCTCAATTCATGCTAGACTGCATTGAACGCGACCCACGCATTGTGCGCATTCTGGACAACACCAATTACTGGGTTTATACCCTTCTGGATCCACGGTACAAACACAATGTTCCAAAACTGCTTGAAGAAAGAGTCAGACAGGTCAAAATGGAAGAATACCAGCAGGCCCTTGTAGAGACTTTAGAGAGGAGATTGACATCCTCCCCCTCCTCTAGCCAGTTGTACACCGACAGACTGACTTCCGCAAACCCAGGACGACCAGGAGGGCAGCAAACAACGCAAGCCGCAGCTAGTGCCCAAAAGGGAATGGTATCGGCAGTGTCCTTGGAGTGGGAAAATTTTCTGACACCCATGCAGCAGCAGCCCACTGAACAGGAAGCGTGCAGATCCACCTCCAACACCGATCGCCTGGAGAAGATGGTCAAGGACTACATGTCAGATGACGTAGCTGTGTCGAACAATCCATCTGCACCCTTCAACTATTGGGTATCGAAGCTAGACACCTGGCACGAACTGGCAATGTACGCAATAGAGGTGCTGGCTTGCCCGGCAGCCAGCGTTATGTCGGAACGCTGTTTCAGTGCTGCCGGAGGCATCGTCACAGATCGGCGTATCCGCCTCTCCACAGAAAATGCAGACCGTCTGACTCAAATTAAAATGAATCAATCCTGGATTGGAAACGACTACGCAACACTCCAGGACCCCAACCAAGTAACATGACCAATGAACATCTGGGATGGTGTAGCGTTTCCGGTCCCTGTTTATTGAACGTCTCATCTGTATTACATTTATGACTGCATGGCGGCAAAAAGCATTGCTGCTATATCCGCACGCTTTTTGTCCTCATGCAAGGCCTGGTTGTTGTGTCTCAAAAAGCATGGCCTTCTCCTCCTGCGCCTGCTCCTGTTCCATCACGTGTGCTGCTGCTGCTGCTGGGTTAGCGTTGCCGGTCCCTGTTTATGGAACCTCTTATCTTTATTACATTTATGACTGCATGGCGGTACAAAGCATGCTATCCGCACGCTTCTTGTTCTCATGCAAGGCCTGGGTTGTTGTGTCTCACAAAGCGTGGCCTTCTCCTCCTGCGCCTCCTCCTGTTCCATCACGTCTGCTGCTGCTGGGTTAGCGTTGCCGCATGGTCCCTGTTTATTGAACCACTTATCTTTATTACATTTATGACTGCATGGCGGTACAAAGCATGCTATCCGCACGCTTCTTGTCCTCATGCAAGGCCTGGGTTGTTGTGTCTCACAAAGCGTGGCCTTCTCCTCCTGCGCCTCCTCCTGTTCCATCACGTCTGCTGCTGCTGGGTTAGCGTTGCCGCGTGGTCCCTGTTTATTGAACCACTTATCTTTATTACATTTATGACTGCATGGCGGTACCTCATGCAAGGCCAGGGTTGTTGTGTCTCACAAAGCGTGGCCTTCTC
Source organism: Hyperolius riggenbachi (assembly GCF_040937935.1). Taxonomy (NCBI): domain Eukaryota; kingdom Metazoa; phylum Chordata; class Amphibia; order Anura; family Hyperoliidae; genus Hyperolius; species Hyperolius riggenbachi. Next base: position 50,115,042 of record NC_090653.1, read on the forward strand.
CTCCTGCGCCTCCTCCTGTTCCATCACGTCTGCTGCTGCTGGGTTAGCGTTGCCGCTGCTGGGTTAGCGTTGCCGCGTGGTCCCTGTTTATTGAACCACTTATCTTTATTACATTTATGACTGCATGGCGGTACCTCATGCAAGGCCTGGGTTGTTGTGTCTCACAAAGCGTGGCCTTCTCCTCCTGCGCCTGCTCCTGTTCCATCACGTGTGCTGCTGCTGCTGCTGGGTTAGCGTTGCCGGTCCCTGTTTATGGAACCTCTTATCTTTATTACATTTATGACTGCATGGCGGTACAAAGCATGCTATCCGCACGCTTCTTGTCCTCATGCAAGGCCTGGGTTGTTGTGTCTCACAAAGCGTGGCCTTCTCCTCCTGCGCCTCCTCCTGTTCCATCACGTGTGCTGCTGCTGGGTTAGCGTTACCGGCCCCTTTTCCTGGAACCTCTTATATGTATTACATTTATGACTGCATGCCGACAAAAAGCATGTTACCTGTGCAAAGAAAACAGACATTTCCCGCATTTAAAAGACAGTTTTCCCTTTGAAACTTTAAAATCGATTTTCTCAAAAACTATAACCTCTTTTTGCTACATTTTTTTTCCTCTTGTACCCACTCCCAAGGTGCACATACCCTGTAAATTTGGGGTATGTAGCATGTAAGGAGGCTTTACAAAGCACAAAAGTTTGGGTCCCCATTGACTTCCAATATGTTCGGAGTTCGGGTCGAACACCCGAACATCGCGGCCATGTTCGGCCTGTTCGGCCCGAACCCGAACATCTAGATGTTCGCCCAACACTACCAGCAAGCAGGCAAATACTCAGAATATTTTGAAAGTACTTCTTCACCTACTTTTTGATACTTTTTCAACTGCGGAATGCTGAAAGGTTATTTTAAACAGAAAATGAAAAATTGTCTCCTAGGAGATATTAGATCGGGCCGAATTTGTGTCTGAAGGAAGAACTTTACTGAAAGATAGTAGTAGGGAGAAAAATCAATACATTGCAAAGTGAGAAGCTAAAAATAGTAGATAGATCAAGAAATGGTTGATATTCACATACAATTCATTTATGTTGTTTTATCCACTGAGAGCCTGCGGGTTATCATCTTAACTACTGGGAGACATGGAAAAAAAAAACAGCACCAACTGCCATTATCTATAAACACACCCCCTAACAATTTACCCCCTTGCTTGGAAGTTGGAAACAGCCCTTATTTCCAACAATGCATCAAGGTTTACAGATAGAAATGTGTCAGGGCCATGGTCATGACATCACACTGTGGGAAGGTTTTTACCATAATGTCAGTTACAAAGAAATGAATTTCAATCCAGGGTTAAAGAGCACCAAAGACGAGAAGCGTTTCTGGTACATTACTTACCTGGGGCTTCCTTAAAGAGACTCTGTAACAAAATTTTGAGCCTTATTTCTTCTATCCTATAAGTTCCTATGCCTGTTCTAATGTGCTCTGGCTTACTGCAGCCTTTCCTAATTGCACAGTGGCTGTATTATCTCTGTTACACAATCTAATCTTCTCTCCTCTGTCGGGTCTGTCGGGCTCAGGCAGTCAGGCTGGAATGTGCTGTGCTGCTTGTGATTGGATATAAGCTATACACACCCTCTCCAGGCCCCATGCACACTCTGTATTACTCACACACTGAGCTCGTCTCAGCATATCACTTGCTATGTCTTTTGTTTTTAAACACTGCATAAAACTGGCAATTACAAGCCAGGATTGCAGCAGGGAAAGGCAGAAACAGCACAGAGGGGCCCAGGAGAACATAATGAATAGAATGGTATGCTTTTTATTGTAAGAATTTTAGAGTACAGATTCTCTTTAAGCCCCATTAGGGCTGCTCGTCCGTAGCTGTCTTCCACGGTGACTCCTGTCACCTGCAATTGTCCCCAAAAACCTGGCCGAGTCGCGCTCCATCGCGCATGTGTTGCCCAGCCAGGCGTGCTCACCCGCCGCGCTTCTGTCCCTGGGAGCGATCTGCGCTTACACTCGGCTCAGCCAGGGTTTGGGGACAATTGGGGGTGACTGGGCAGGAGTCACCCATGGAGATGTCGAGGGACGAGTTACCTTAACGGGGCCTAAGAAAGCTCCAGGTAAGTAATGTACTAGAGGCGCTTCTCGTCTCTGGTTCACTTTAAAGTTCTTCTCAAAACACTTGAAAGAGAACCCGAGGAGGGTTTGTGAAATCATATTAGGACACAGAGGCACGTTCTGTATACAGTGACCAGCCTCTGTGTCTTTCTATAGTGCCACCAGCCCCCCCCCCCCCCCCCCCCAGGGCAGGGCCGGAGCTACCATAGGAAAAAATGGGCAATTGCCCCAGAGCCTGTAGGGGCCCCCAAGGTGTCCCTCCCCCATCTTAACTGTTGCTCCCCAGGGACTCTGCAGAGTCTGTTAAGTTGGGTGATGATTGGGGAGGGTCAGTAGCCAGCTCAGGGGCCCAGGAGGGAAATTTGGCTGCAACAAAGGGCCTCTAATGACACTTTTTGTATCAGGCGGTGTCTGTTGGGGGGCCCCAGGCTAATTTTGCCCTAGGGTCCAATTGTGACTTGAATCGGCCCTGCCCCAGGGCTCTGCTGCTATTTCCCATTTTAAAAAAGTGCCAGGCTAGCGACACGCAGATTGTCGCTAGCCTGTTAAATAACAGGCTAGCGACAATCTGCGTGTTGCTAGCCTGTCACTTTACCCTAGCCTGTCAGTCACCGCTGCTCCCCGCCTCCTGTATAGCACGGCTCCCCGCCTCCGTAAGCTGATTGGAGAAAGCTGACAAAGGCGGTGGAGGGAAGGGACACACTTCCACGCTATACAGGAGGTACGGGAGCGGCGGTGACTGACAGGCTAAGGTAAATAGCAGGCTAGCGACAATTTGCGTGTCTTGCTTTTTTTAAGGGGGTACAGCAGAGCCCGAGGGGCTAGCGGCTGGTCACTGTATACAAAAAGTGCCCTAACAGGGTTTCACAAATCCACCTTGGGTTCTCTTTAAACATAATGGAACATAATAGCAATTTCGACCTTGTGCCATTGACATGGATGTTGTAATTAACAAATGGTGAAAACCCAAATTATTATATCAGTAGGTTTTTCCCTGTGTGTTTATACAGCACAGTTCCTGCTGTCACAGCTAACCAAACAGGTAGAGGTGATAAGATTTCACAATAGCCAAGTACGCTATATATGTGTGATGAAGCCTCTCAGGTGCTTTAGTCTTTCTCAGCTACGGACCTATTCAATTTATACTATACACATTGCCCGGAGAACTATACAACTATACACATTGCCTGGAGAGATGTCCAGTGGGTATAAAACCCTCATTTTCCTGATCCTATGGGGACTTGGTAAGGCAATATGATACTATACAGCATTGTAATATTGTTTTCATTTTATTTATTGGGTGAAAGGAAGGAGGGGGTCGGAGGTATTTTGTAGCAGTGGATCTTGGCATTGGTATTTTTGTAGGCAAACAGTCAGTGTACCAGTTTGCAGATAAATTGTCAGCAAAAGTCAGCTATTATTACCTTCTTCCCCATAATTATATTTATTTATCCTCTTTAGCCTAAAATCTTTTACACATGTATGAGGACTGTCCCCAGGAGAACCGGGGCTCTATCCCTGGGGCAATAGTTTGAGGCCGAACCTGTACAAACCAATACTAAGCTATACTATATACTACTAACCTATACTAAGCAACTGTATGGTGGGGCAAGAAGGGTACAACTAGTGATTGCTAATTACGATTATGCAAAATGTTGCGTACATTTTCGCTGTTACGGTCATTAGTAATTGGGATTTGGACATTCAATTGATTTTGTGATCAATCTATTTTGTGATTAATCCACTTGTAATTTTGCATAATTTATCATAATTTCCGCACAATTTTTGCATCATTTTGTGCTGACTTTAGCTGTTAATGCCAAAGCCCCCATGAATGCTATTGTAACATTTTCCTTTGCTTTTTAAAAATCAAGTTTCTCAAAAACTACAAGGTCTAGTTAAAAAAAATATTTTTTTTTACTTCCCACTATTCCCCTTAACCTCGGGGGGATTGGAGCAGAGCAGAGGGACTTGGGGACACAGGTAGCTAGCCTAATGCTAGCCACAAGGTTTACAACAAGTTTTATTCCAAAAATTCCTCCTGTGGCCTCTGCAGCGGCTATACCGAGTGTAGGTCGAGGTTACTGCCAGGAAGGTTAATACACCTAGCAATTTTGGTGACTACTATAGCATGTATGGAGGCTTTTCTACTAACCGCTAAAGTCAGCAAAAATAACTGAAAAATTACGCAAAATTACGATTAAATATGTTTATATACAAAATTAATTAGGATTTCCCCCAAAATTTTGCATTGATTTTGCATCGTAATTGTGTATTAAGATTATGCAAAAACTTGTGCTCAACTGCTCATCACTAGGCACAATGTAGCAGGTTTGGTGAGTAGAAGAACAATTGATTGAGTGGGTGGTGATTCTCTTGCCCACCGTAAAGCCCTACATCTGGTGGTATTATTTTTTTTTTTTATTGAATTGAAAATGCACCAACACTGGTGCAAATTCCCTTTCCCTTACTTTCCATTGCACACCCACATTAGACCCAGTAGTGACATCATGGGGGCCTTCAACTGCACTGGTGGCCATCTCTTCACTTAAGAAAGTGACCACAACTCAACAGTGTCTATCTAATCTAACCTGAGAAAAGATGAGAGTATTCATGCATTATTGGTTAGTTGCCTGCCACCTTCTCTTGCTCCATTTTCAGTACATACTACACTATATGGGCTCCCACTCTTTCTGCTCCAACATACATCCTATCTTTTAAATCCTGCCAGTAGTGACATGGTTGATAATATAATGTGTGTGTTGAGGCTGTGGGGGTTAACAGTGCTCTGTGTGCTCTGTTTGGGCGTTGTTGCCAGGAGGCCTCTTGCACACTGCAAGCGATTCCGATTCAGATTCCGCTTTTTAATCAGTTTTTACATCCGATTCCGATTCCGATTTGCAGTGTGCAGGGAGCAAACTGAAAATCGGAATCTGAATCGGATGTAAAAACTGATTAAAAAGCGGAATCTGAATCGGAATCAGTTGCAGTGTGCAAGAGGCCGGAGACTGTACTGGAACTGCTACTTTGCTGCAGGAGAAAGATACACAAAGCAGGATGCGCAATTACTTATTTTCAGTACTTGCACTAAACCACTAAATGGCAAAAAACATTTACAGTTCTAGCTACCAGTTTGTGTTAGAAACAGTGTGGAATGACTGTGCTTTATTTGTAGAGTAAAACACATGAACTAAGCTCAAATAGTGTTTCCATCAATCCTCCAACTACATAGAGCCAAAAAATTGTGTTTTCCCTAACAAAAGTTAAATTAACCTTTATTCCTCCATGCTTTAAAAAAAAAAAAATATATATAATATGTTATGTATAAAAATGGTGAGTTTGTAAATAATTCTGCAACTTAAGCATAGTTCACTGAAGCTTGTAAACAACTCAAAACGCATCATCCTCATTGATTTAACCTTTTGCGGACCACCAACGTTGAATCAGCAGGTGGTGCTACCGTTCTGACCGGACGTTGATTCAACGTCCGTGCTAAAGAACCATCCCGACGCGATCGTGCGCACCGGAGAGGGGAGATTAAGCTGTCATATGACAGCTGGCATCTCCCCTCAGTGATCAGCAGCCATCGCGCATGGCTGCTGATCACGTGATCACTACGATCGCCGTCGGATCGTAGTGATCACTTTGACAGCTGCGGTGATAGGGGGGAAAGAAGAGGATCCACTCACCTCCCTGCCGTTCTAGCGACGATTGGCGCCCTCTCCGCTCTGACCGGCATCTCTGCTCCGTCTGATGTCAGTGCCGGGTCCCGGCTTGATGACATCAAGCCGCGACCCGGAACTGAGCGTCATTTGGAGCAGAGATGCCGGCTGAAGAAGAGGTGGCTACTGCGGCTTATCGCTGGAGCCTGGAAGCCTGGAGCCTGGAAGGTGAGTGATGGCTGCCAGCTACAGGGGGGACCCCTGCCTCCATGGGGGACACCATGCCCAGCCAGCCACAGACGGGATCCGGCCGCCCGACCCTCCCAAACGCGCCCCCCCCCCCCCTCCAAGCAAATTGCCCTGGTCCTTAAGGGAGGTTAGGCGGCGGTCCTGAAGTGGTTAAATGAGATTTAGGCAATGTTAGGTAAATAAAAAAACGTCCTGCACTTAAAATTGCCGCCACACGCTGCGTGCGCGCTCTCATTGTTCCCACTTGTGCAAGTTCTTGTACACTCTCGTGCGCTCATTTAAAAGTGAATGACTGCTGCTAATAATAAATATGACATGGGGGTTATCATTTCTACCAGGAAATGCCAAATAATATATTTTGAGGTGTTTTATAACTGTGGCATTTGTCATGTGAAAGTTGTGAAGGGTGAAATATGAACAAAATGTGTAATGTTTGCATTTATACCTATTTTTTCCCGATAAAATGGTATAATTCTTGGAAACAAATATTACCCAAAGAAAGCATAGATTGTCCTAAAAAACAACTACGAAATATGTGTATCACTTTGATTCCATAAGAAGTAAAACATTTATTGCTGTATCATACTGTAGCTGACAGCTGAAATGTCAAAATTGTCAGACTGGGGGCTTCTTCAGTGCCCCCATAAACTCATCTTCACCAGCCTCCTCTCCATTTTGGAGCTTTGCTCACTCGTTCTCCCTGAAGGTCACATGCTCTCTCCACTCTACCTGCCCTCTTCAGGCTGGAGACTTAAAGGAATACTGTAGGGGGGTCGGGGGAAAATGAGTTGAACTTACCCGGGGCTTCTAATGGCCCCCCGCAGATGTCCTGTGCCCGCGCAGCCACTCACTAATGCTCCAGCCCCGCCTCCGGGTCACTTCTGGAATTTCAAACTTTAAAGTCTGAAAACCACTGCGCCTGTGTTGCCGTGTCCTCGCTCCCGCTGTGTGTACTGCGCAGGCACAGACCATACTGGACCTGCGCAGTACACTCCTGGTGACATCAGCATGAGCGAGCCAAGGACACGGCAATGCAGGCGCAGTGGTTTTCTGACTTTAAAGTCTGAAATTCCAGAAGTGAACCGGAGGCGGGGCCGGAGCATCGGTGAGTGGCTGCGCGGGCACAGGATGTCTGCGGGGGACCATTAGAAGCCCCGGGTAAGTTCATATCATTTCCCCCGACCCCCTACAGTATTCCTTTAACCTCAGCTGTGTGCAGGAGCCTTGGCCGGGAGCATCCTGTTATGTCATGTTTGCAAACCGCGCATACCCAGAAGGCTCCAGGCCATGGCTGCTGTACACAGCTCTTTGGGATTGAAGAGGGGGTGAGGAGAGGACAGAGTAGCCCTTGATTCAGCTAGGTTCAGACAGAGCTCCTAAAACAGGGGGAGTCTGGCAAATCTAGGTTATGGAGTGTGGAGAGGGTGGGCAGTGAAGAGGCCCCAAGTATGGCCACTGCTTTTTATTTTGCTTAGTTTAGGTCAGGGGAGGACTGGCCAGGGGGAAGGGGGGAGAATTCCCCCCAGGCTGTAGGGCTGGTGCAGGGCCTGCTGCATTCAGGTTTTTGTATAAAGAAATGTGAAACACTAGGCTGGCTAGAGGGAAATAAAGGTGCAATACAGAGCAATTCGAGGGCAGGTAACTGGTAAATGTGCACAGCAAGATGCAGAGTAGAGACTTGCCTGTAGTCTCCATAGAAAAAAAACTGTCTGCTGTCTCACCTCATAGCTCCCAACTGTCCCTCTTTTGAAGGGGCAGTCTCTCTTTGGACATAAATGTGTGTGTGTGTGGGGGGGGGGGGGGGGGGGGGGGGTCGCGATAATCAATGACAGACATGGCAGCAGAACTCCCACCAAATGTATTATGTGACCCCCGGTGCCTGTACATTTATACTTTACCTTTCACGCTGTCCTGCAAGTTTCCTTGCTGTATTTCCGCCTGGGCGCCCCAAATGACTACCGGCATATAGCAAGTGGGGCGAATGTGTGACACCATTTGGGCTGAGGCTGCCATGAACACGGGCTTCTAGTTTGTGTTTTCCCGCAGGATGAAAGGTCCCAGTCCCCCATGGTTTAGTTACCCTTTAATTACTGCTGTGATATTATATGGGAAAAAGCATTTATCTTGCATAACACAAGGGCCAATACTCAGTGATCAGGAAAGTGGGGTGGTAAAAGAGACTGCTGAGACTTCGGCCACATTAAAGGGGAACTTCAGCCTAAACAAACATACTGTCATTAAGTTACATTAGTTATGTTAATTAGAATAGATAGGTAATATAATTTTTCACCCACCCTGTTTTAAAAGATCATGCAAATGTTTGTGATTCATGGGGGCTGCCATCTTTGTCATGGGGGCAGCCATCTTTTTGGTTGAAAAGAGGTGACAAGGAGCAGGAGACACAGTTCCCACTGTCCTGTGTCCTGATAACCCCTCCCAGCTGCATGCGCTAGGCTTCAAATGTCAAATTCAAAATGTAAAAAAAAAAAAAAATTGCACCAAAACAGCAGAACGAGAGCAACAACATCAGAAATCCCATCATGCTTTGCACAGCATCAGGGGAAAAAAGCCCAGGCAGTTTTCTTCTGTGCAGCTAAAAATGAGGCTTGGATAAGAGAAACAAAGTTCTGATGCTGTGAAACTGTCCGGAGGTTCACTTTAAGGCCCTAGTCCTGAGGGACTTACATGGGGCCCTGCTCAGGCCACTGACTGCTCCTTATCACTGCTGCAGTGGTTAAGGTCACCTTTATATATGTTTTGAATACTGGTAATAATTAGGGGTGGGACGACAAATCCATCGATCCAGGACGTAAAAGATTTGAGATTTGTGGATTTGAATCCTGACGCCATTTTCCAGCAATTGAATCCAACTAACCTTGATGCTAAGTGGCCCAGAAAAAGCAATGAAAATAGATAAGTGTGACTAATAATAAGCAAAAAATGACATTAACATGCCCTGCATTTGGTGTTTCCAGCACATACAGGGCTTTGCTATTAATGCTAATCTCGGCGGCCATTCACTTTAATGTAAAAAAAAGAGACCGTGAATTTCCGACAAAAAAAATTGCATTAAAGAGAACCTGTAACAAAAAACCCTCTGGGGATACTTACCTCAGGTGGGGGAAGCCTCAGGGTCCCTATGAGGCTTCCCCAATTTCTGAAGCTTGGAGGAATCCAGCGCTGGCTCCCCCAAAACTTCCCCCAACGAGCTTGACAAGTGGTGATATATTTACCTCTCTGCAATCCTGCCCAGGTGCACTAGCAGCTCTTCATTCTGGCTAGGCGGAAACAGCCGAGCCTAATTGTATCCGCTCTACTGCGCAGGCACAAAGGACTAGCGCCTGCGCAGTAGAGCGGATACAACTGTGTTCAGCTATTTCTACCTTACCCGAATGAAGAGCCGACACTGCACCTGCGAAGGATTGTGGTAGGTAAATATTTACCTCGCTGCACTTCAGGGGATCCCAACGCTTGAATGGAGGGATGGAGGAGGACGGGGGAAGCCTAATTAGGATACAGCGGATTCCCCTTCCCAAGGTAAGTATCCCCCAGAGGTTTTTTTTTACATTGCAGATTCTCTTTAAATGTGAACGGCAAACAGCCCAAATTCGCCAGGAACTGTCCATCGGTGAACTGTTCAGGCCATCACTAACCCTACCCCCCACCACACACACAAACAACTTCGTAACTGGCACTAAACCCTAACCCCCCGCCCCCCCACACACACACACAAACACACAAGCTTCCTACATGATGCCTAACCTTATTCGCTGCCCCCCCCATGCCTAACCCTAACAACCCCCCACAAACTAATCGCCGCCAACCCCGCCACAAGAAAAAAAGAGTACGTTCTCGGGTGACGCTGAAGGTGCCTATAGAAATCTCGGCACAGAGCCGTAATTTGGGTGCTTGCTAAGTAGCTTTTTCTCGGGCGCCTGAATTATGGCTGAATGCTGATATTTCTATAAGCGCCTATGACAAACCACTGCCGCTTTGTGTAATAACAGCCTACAAATCTTACCTTATTTGTCTCCACTGAATTTTCCTTGGGGTGTAGTCACAAAAGCTCGGTAAAATTACGTGAACAGTCTGCACACATAGACTTTGCTGAGCGTTACGCAAATTACTTACTTAGTTTGCATAACTCACATTATACACAGAAAGTGTACTTTATATATATAATGAGCGTTACGCGAACAGCGCAACAGGAAAATTATACTGAAAATGTAAACGTGTATATAACATGTGCTAGGTAGTTTGTGTAACACTCAGTAAAATGTATGTGCACAGACATCGCAAGTACATTTTTGACAAACTTTTGTGAATACACCATGAAGAGAGATGGATCGTGAGTTAAGTCAGATAAAGACAGATCAATCATAAGTATAGACAGATCAGAGAGATAAGCTGGAGAAAGATTATCCTATATTTTTAAACCAAGAGTGTTTGGTCCCAAAAGGCCATTGCATATTGAGGCTCAGATTATATTGGGTATATATCTTCTCTCAGCCCCACCACCATAGATAAGGTTACCTGTCTTCTCTGATCTTCACCTGCCACTACCTCCCCCCTCAACCCCTTCCTCTCAGATGTGCTTCATTCCTCCTGTGCCTTTGTCCCAGTACTAACCACTCATTTAAAGCTCTCCATTTAATTTTTTCCCCAAGCCTTCAATCAGGCTATGATGCATTACTGGAGAAACTGTTACTCAATCTGTCGCTGCCATCCAGAGATAGCACTCACTTACTTCACAACAATTACTTAATCTTAGCCAAATTGAACAACCACAATTTCATCCTTCTCCTTGACATCTCCTTTGCTTTTGACATCAAAGACAATCCCCTCCTTCTCCCTCTACACCTCCTCTCTTGGCAGTTGGCAAACTCATCTCTTCACTTGGTCTCACCTCTACATTGATGACCCCATTATCTATCTTCACAAAGCAGACTTTTGATAAAGTCTTACTTGTCTGCTATCTCCACTTGGATGTCCCACAGATTTTTGAAACTCAACCTGGAACAGACTGACCTCATGATCTTCCCACTATGGGCATCCAGACCTCACCCGGATGCCACCATTACCACAAAAAATCCATCTGCCCTGTCCCTCAAGCCCTACTGCTTGCCTTGACTCAGCACTCCCCTTCACCCCCCACATCCAGAACGTCTCCAAGTTGTGTCTCCAGGTAATGTACCAGTAAGATTATTTACCACTTCAATGTCTCCCCTATATATTTTACAGTGCGGCATAATATAAATAAAGGGCTTTATAAATTCATTTTAATAATAATTTTTAAAAATCCAATATTTTATTCCCCTTTCACACTGGTATGTTGTGTTGCTCTCCATTGATGTTCCCTCGATGCTTCATAGTGTCCATTGGTCTCTGTGAGACTGACCACACTAACCGCAGTGTGACGCGGTTTGGCAGAAGTACTTCGGATGATGCAGGTGCAATGCAGACTGGGAAGTGCGTTGCCTTGCAGTACACATGGTACCACTCAACACGCAATTGCACTGGAGTTAATGGCACCACAACAATCTATTTTGAATGGTGCAGTAGCGGTGCAGTGTGTATGCACTAATCATTCACATTTCAGTGAAGTACAATGAGCGGGGACAGAGCTATGCAAGTTACTCTGATTGCGGTACCTGTCACAGGGTGTGTTAAATAGGTAACGGTGCAGTGGGATTGTCCTGCAGCAGGGCTCTCCTGTCGCAGGACAAACTCACCGAACCATGTGTGAAATTAGCTTAAAATGTCAAATGTGAGGATCCCAAACAATGGTTTATTTGGGTAAGATTTTTGTCTTTTCCACTTACAAGGGTACATGAAAATGAAAGCTTCTGCTGGCATTCATGAAAAACTTCAATGTCATCATATTGTGTGACTTTGGTAGTTCATATGCCTTGTTTTGTATTTTTCAGCCCATAAGACGACACCCAGCACCACCTTTAAGAGAGTGTCAGAGACAAGACTGGTAGAGAAGAACAACAAAGCTGTCGTAGACGAGACTGTGCAAATAGAAATGAATTTTGAGGTGAATATGCCAGACGACCAGGTTGGAAAAACTGTGATAGTGTCATCGGAAATAGAGCCTGGAGTGGATTGGTTTAAACTGAGAGTTACAGCCAAGCAGAATGAATCCATTTGTAGCACCACTTTCTGTCCAGTGCCTGAACTGGTTGTTTGGGTGTTTGCAAACATAAACTACAAGACCTACAGCTACTCCGCAGCCATCAAGGGGCAAACACTAGGGCTGAACACAAATTTAGTTGGTGGCTTGAAAGTCTATCCTCAGAATCCTGAATTCACCCCTAGCCCAACAAACACTGCCTCAATCAATGCAATGTTTTTTTATAGTCGCACCGAAGGGATTCCTAAGGCTTGGACAACCACCAACTCCTCGTTTGCATTCAAACTCCATGTTCAGTGTACCACCACTGCTGTCAGTATCACTCCATCTGCATCTGTTACACCTCCTCCAGTCTTCACTCCAGCACCCAATGTACCATCTTACATCGACATGAATGTCCAGATGTTTGTACCAAACCCTCAGATTGGAAAAAGTGTTATTTTATCATCACCAATATCAATTACAGACGGTCAATTCCAAATAAATGTTTCAGCCAGTAAGAATAAAACCCTTTGCTACACAACCGATATTTCCTGTCCGGAGCCTGAGCTGGTTGTCTGGGTCTTTGCATCGATAAACCTCAAGACCTTCTCCTATTCTGCGACTGTCACAGGGCAAACACTGGGGCTGAACATAGATCTGGCTAATGGCCTGAAGGTCTATCCTCAAAACCCAGAGTTTACATCTAGTGCAACAGACACCACCTCTGTCATTGTAAACTTCATTTATAATCCCAACAATGGATTTCCTAACCTACGTAAAACTTCTAGCAACCCATCAACAGTAAATCTGAATATTCAAACAACTGTTTTTGCCGCCACCAGCATTACTACAACATCCAAAGCACAGCCCAGCATATCATCTAGACCAGGTGAGTAAAGGGAATGGAAAGGAGTTGGTTTTAAATTCTGGGTTACTCAGTTGAGATACTCATATTTCATTAAAATCTACATATAGCCGTGTTACTTAAAATGTTGTATTCACATACATAGATGTAAACATTTATGAAAATAAACTGAAACAAACGAAACTTTACGATGGCTTATAAGAATAGCCCACAAATCTGCCCTCTCCTTTTTTGTCTTAACTCATCATTTATATCTCATTGGGATGTACTTACAAAAGCTTGGTAAAATGTACTTTACTGTATGTTATGCAAATTACGTAAAGCATGTTATGCTGTTTTCATAACTCGCATTATTCTCAAAACATACATTATATGCATATTGGGAAGAAAGGAGGCATCCTAAAGAGGAAGTTTGTGGGTGGAGTTAGGGTTAGGCATCAGGTAAAAAGTTTGTGTGCGTGGGAGTTTAGGGTTAGGCATCAGGTAGAAGTTTATGCGGGCAGGAGGTTAGGGTTTAGCATCAGGTAGGAAGTTGGGGGTTAGGGATAGGAATCAGGTAGGAAGTTTGTGAGAGGGGTTAGGTGTCAGGTAGGAAGTTGGGGGGGGGGGGGTTAGAGTTAGGCGTCAGACAGGAGGTTTATGTGGGGTGGGGGGGTGGTAGGGTTATGTGTCAGGTAGGAAGTTTGTGGGGAGTTAGGCTTAGGCATCAGACAGGAGGTTTATGTGGGGGGGGGGGGGGGTAGGGTTAGGCATCAGACAGGAGGTTTATGTGGGGGGGGGGGGGCTAGGGTTAGGCGTCAGGTAGGACGTTTTTTGGGGGTTAGGCGTCAGACAGGAAGATTATGCGGGGAAGGTAAGGGTTAGGCATCAGGTAGGAAGTTTGTGCAAGGGGTGGTTAGGGTTAGGTGTCAGGTAGGAAGTTTGTGTGGGGGTGTAGGGTTGGGTGCCCCTAAATTTCCATGTACCCTTTTTCAATATAAGCAGGGACTTGATCCACTAAACTTCAGTAAAGTTGCTGTGCTCTCCCCTACTAGTGGGAGAAACGGCTGTTAACCCTTAGCCCTACCTGCACTACCATGGTAATGCATGTATTGCTATGGTAACGTGCATGGTAACGCAGTAATGCACATGCCACTAAGGGTTAATAGCCAGTGCTCCCCCTGTAGTAGTAATGGTAAAAGCGTCATGCACTCCCTGCGCACGACAACTTTACTGGGGTTTAATGCATCTGGCCCAAGGAGTGATAAAGCATGAGTTAAAGGAACACTATAAAACTTGAAAAAAACATGTTAATCTACAGTGTTCCTTCGAAGGTACGTACACAAGTCTGATTTTTCCGAACGACTTGTCGTTCAAACTGGTGGCTTGAACGACAGTTGAGCGTGTGTACATTCGATCGTTAGACTGATAGCAGCAGTTTTGACTGATCCGCTTGGCACATCCGTTGGACTAACTGTCAACAGTTAGGTTTGTACATGTGACAGACTACTTTATGCATTAAATGACTGATCAAATGACTCGTTGTTTGAATGTCTATTAGTCTGGCACTAATAGACATTCAAACAACAAGTCGTTTGATCAGTCATTTAATATAGTCCATTGTTCTATCCAGTCCATTGTACATTATCAAGTTGGTTAAACAACATGTAAATTAGGTTAATTAGCATATCGAACGACTTGTTGTTTGAACTTCAAGTCGTTCAAACGACCAGTTTAAACGACAATCAGGCGTAAAGTTGGAAGTGTGTACGCACCTTTAGTCAAATAAGGAAAGATCATTCATGAGCATAGACAAGTAAGAGAAATAAACCGAAGAAAGATTATCCTATATATATTAAATATATTTGGGCCCAAAATGCCATTGCATATCGAGGCTCAAATTATATTGGGGTCACTGATTCCGCTTAGAGTAGTGTAATTGGTAAGATCGTTTACGGTCGTGGTCAACAATTTGACCTGAGTGCACAATGTCTCCATAATTCGGATTATTAGGTGATCTGCAGTATCACCAATAATGCAGATATATACCTGATTATAAGGTGATCTGCAGAATCACCTATAATGCTGGTATATCAGAAGCTGCCGTGACAACAAATACAAAAGGTATAACAGGTGTAACGTGCTTGGTGCAACAGTAATACTGATAGGTAAGCAGGACCTCACCAGAGGAGCTGGTGAGTACTATCAGTAATGAACTTCACCAGTGACAAGAGCTCACTGGTGAGAGTAAGGCAGAACCTCACCAGAGGAGCTGGTGGGAACTATCATCAATGATCCTCAGCAGTGACAAGGGCTCACTGGTGAGTGGAGTGGTCAGACAGATCGGTTTGGCAACAGACAGGAAGGAACAGTACCAAATCGGCAGGCAAAAGGATAGAGATATATCAGGCAGAGTTCAGCAACAGAATCAGAAGGGCTAAGGTACTAGGCTAAGGCGAGAGCAAAGTCAGAAGACAGCCAGAGTCATACACAGAATATCAAGCAATATATAAATCTCAATCACAATAATAAATCCTAGTCTTGTGTGAAATCCCCGGTTTCCTCCCGGATCAAAGCACACCGGATCTATCTAAGGTCTGAGTGCTAACACGTAGCATTCGCAACAGCAGACAAATTGCAAGTGACTCCAAGCTGCTTAAGAAGCGGAGCAGACCCATCGGCCACGCCCCTGCTCATCAGCCAATCGGAGACGCCAAGAGTCTCAGCTGACATCAGCCGACCTGCCAGTCAGCTGACGCGCCTCCTTCCCGCATAAAGGTCTCGTCTATCAAAGCTACTCTGTGAGCCACTGACAGTCCCCTCCGGAGGGACGGGAGACATGCCCGACAGGAAAACCGAAGCAGCTGCTGAGGCATCCTGACTGCCTGCATCTGCTTCTCCAGGGATTGTTACAAGTAGGCAGTAAAATCTGAGAAGTTTTGGCCTAGTCCATTTTCTCATGGGGGATTCTTGGTACCTCCACTGGAAGGGGTCTGTATAAAGATACCAGCCAACCTGTGTACTTATTAGCACACTATTTTGGAAGTTGGACTGAGAAACTGCCATTCAGTAAGTGCTTTTGAAAATGAATAAAAACCCAGAGAATCCCCATGAGGAGATAGACTAGTTCAAAGCCTGTCCAATCTGTCAGATTTTACTGCCTACTGTAAGCAGCAGGAAAATAGAAGAAATGTACTTCTTCTAAGTGTGTATTTGCACCTGATAGTGGTCCTTCAAGCCACTTTGTAGGTTATGATCTACAATGAGCCATATAATGCAATCCTGTATAATACAAGGAGAAGAAGCAAATTGGCTGCAGTTGAACTAAATAAGCAGACCAAACAGCTGTAATGAGGAATAGTAACCAGGGTCGCCGCCAGGGCATCACAGAGGAGCCTGGAGTATGGGGCCCGAGTGAATCTGCGACCAGGGGAACAGTGCAATGCGCACAAGCTGCTGCTGCAGCTGTGTCTGTGTGCTCTGTGCAGAGCCATGCTGGAAGCATAATGAACGGCACGGCAGGGCAGGATGTGGTCACACCTCCTCCTTACTCCCCCTGGCGGTGGCATGACAAGCATAGGCTGGCTGGGAGAGAGGGGGCTGAGCATCATGCAGAGACACTCTACATTCCAGCATACATGCCCCGCCCCCTCTCTCCTGCCCAGCCTATGCCTGCTGTGGCGCTGCATTTGAAGCTTGGGGGAGTGAGGAGCAAGCAAGCGTACACCGCATCCAGCCCTGTCTCCAGCGGCGCTCCTCTAGTACCTGGAGAATCAGCGTCGCTCTGAAAAAAGAAGAGGGTCAGGATAAGTCAGCGCCCTCCTTACCTCACCACAGGTGCTGCTGATTGGGATCTGACTAGCTGAGCCGCACTGCAGAGTGGCTAGCAGCGTTTGCATTTTAAAAAACTTGCTCCCATTGACTTGCAGTAAAATTGTGGCAAAATTGCGCCATCGTGTATTTCTTTCCAAAAAATTGTGGTTTCTGCAATTGTGTTACTATTTTATCATGATTTGAATGCAAGTCGATGGGAGCGTGTTTTTAAAATACACAATAGCGGCGTTGATGGATTGATAGGCGCTCTGCAGTGTGACTCAGGGATTCAGGAAGCAGAAAATTTGGACAGCGTAGGTGCTGTGGAACCATAAACTCCCATAGAAATTATGGCTAAAGGGGGGGATTTGGGCACGGGACAGCCTGCTTTGCAAATTGCGGCCACAAACAGTAATTTCTATAGGAGCCTATGGCGGGCCCAGAGTTCGTGGCACCTGGTATTTTTTGTTTTTATGCGGCGTGTGTATCAGGTATTCTGGGGGGGGACACTTGCGGGTCTTCATTCTGGCTAGGCGGAAATAGCTGAGCCCGATCGGATCCTCTCTACTGCACAGGTGCAAAGGACTTGTGCCTGCGCAGTAGAGCGGATACGATTGTGTTCGGCTATTTCCACCTTACCAGAAAGAAGAGCCATTATTGCAACTGTGCAGGATCGTGGTAGGTAAATATTTACCTCGCTGCACTTCGGGGGTCCCAGCGCTTGAATGGAGGGATGGAGGAGGACAGGGGAAGCCTCGTTAGGATCCAGAGGCTTCCCCTTCCCAAGGTAAGTATCCCCCAGAGGGTTTTTTTTACATTACAGATTCTCTTTATATGTGAACAGCGAACAGCCCAAATTCACCAGGAACTATCCGCTGGTGAACTGTTCAGGCTATCACTAACCCTACCCTCCCACCACACACACACACACACAACTTCCTAACTGCACAGAGCTGTAATTTGGGTTCTTGCTAAGTAGCTTTTTATCGGGTGCCTGAATTACGGCTCAATGCTGATATTTCTATAGGCGCCTATGGCAAACCACTGCCACTTTGTGTAATAATAGCCTACAAATTTTACCTCTCCTTATTTTTTCTCCACTGTATTTCTCCTTGGGGTGTAGTCACAAAAGCTCGGTAAAATCTGCACACATAAACTTTGCTGGGCGTTACGCAAACTACTTACATAGTTTGCATAACTGACATTACACAGAAAGTGTACTTTATATGTATAATGCGCATTACACAAACAGCGCAACAGGAAAATTATACTAGAAATGTAAACGTGTATATAACATGTGCTAGGTAGTTTGTGTAACACTCAGTAAAATGTATGTGCACAGACAGCGCAAGTACATTTTTGATAAACTTTTGTGAATACACCATGAAGAGAGATGGATCGTGAGTTAAGTCAGATAAAGACAGATCAATCATAAGTATAGACAGATCAGAGAGATAAGCTGGAGAAAGATTATCCTATATTTTTAAACCAAGAGTGTTTGGTCCCAAAAGGCCATTGCATATTAAGGCTTAGATTATATTCGGTATATATCTTCTCTCAGCCCCACCACCATAGATAAGGTTACCTCTCTTCTCTGAACTTCACCTGCCACTACCTCCCCTCTCAACCCCTTTCTCTCAGATGTGCTTCATTCCTCCTGTGCCTTTGTCCCAGTACTAACCACTCATTTAAAGCTCTCCATTGGATTTTTTCCCCCAGCCTTCAATCAGGCTATGATTCGTGCCACCTGCCACGTGCAAAGTGCCACGTGCCAAGTACCATGTGCCAAGTGCCACGTTACACGTGCTAAGAGCCAAGGGCCACATGCCGAGCGACAGTCAGACAGCAGAGGAGAAGACACTAACTTTCACATTGGCACTGCTCAGCAGCACAGCAGTTCTGTAGTAAGCTAACACAGTAGTACTACTACTCTAACAACTAACTAGCACTGACTGCAGTACTACAGTACTAACTACACAATAACACAGTAATCCTATTCCCTAACCTAACCTATACGGTAGCTAAGGCTAATAACTAGCCAGCAGGCAGCAGCTGGCCTGGTCTGTGCACAACACACACACAGACACGTAGCAGCTGCAGCAGCAGCCCTGCAGCACACACTCTGACTGTCACACAATAGAATCAAGCTAATTTACAATGCAACAATAGTGTGGTGATAGTGAGGGGGTTAATCACTGAACAGCTTTAGGTTTATCACTGAACACAGCCCTTGCTAGGCCAGCAGCACTGGAGCATGTCTCTCAGTAAGCATTCATCAAGGCTGATATTTCTCATCATGGCAGCCCTCCTTATTATACAGGGGGGGAATAGCCAGGGTTCCTTTCTGTGATTGGGTGCCAGGACTTAGGCTGGGAGCCCTCTGATTGGCTCAATGAGGTCAGGTGGGGCCGGCCAGGGTTCTCTGTGATTGGTTGCTAGGGCTTCTGCTGGGAGTTCCTGGGAGCCCTCTGATTGGCTCAATGACATCAGGGCCGTCATATCCTTAGTTACAGTATCTCAATATTCGGATTTCTGTGGATAACCACGGATATCCGCATTGCCTGGCAACTATCTGTAGATACGTATCCGGCTTTAGGCCCAGGTATCCGGATTCCGAATCCGGGCGGATAGCTGAAAAAGTTCGAATTATCTGGGTAACCCGGATATCCGAAATCTTGCTGAGCAGCACTGATCCAGAGATAACACTCGCTAAGGTCACAACAATTACTTAATCTTAGCCAAATTGAACAACCACAATTTCATCCTTCTCCTTGACTTCTCCTTTGCTTTTGACATCAAAGACAATCCCCTCCTTCTCCCTCTACACCTCCTCTCTTGGCAGTTGGCAAACTCATCTCTTCACTTGGTCTCACCTCTACATTGATGACCCCCTTATCTACTTTCACAAACCGGACTTTCAATAAAGTCTTACTTGTCTGCTATCTCCACCTGGATGTCCCACAGATTTTTGTAACTCAACCTGGAACAGACTGACCTCATGATCTTCCCACTATGGGCATCCAGGCCTCACCCATTACCATCAAAAAAATCCATCTTCCCTGTCCCTCAAGCCCTACTGCTTGCCTTGACTCAGCACTCCCCTTCACCCTCCACATCCAGAAAGTCTCCAAGTTGTGTCTCCAGTAGTGCTGCTTGGATACCCCTTTTCAAAATCCGGATCCGATTTGGATCCGAATACCTAGATTTACGATCCGGGTCGGATATCCAATTTCAAAGTTTTCCAATCCGGATCGGATATCCGACCTCAGTATCTGTCCGGATTCGGATATCTGGATAGAAAAAAAACAGAAGTAGCCTTTAAATTGCTTTAAAAACGTTTTTTTTTTAGGGTAAATGAGGCATGTACTGTATCATCATTATTTTTTAAAGGGAAACACTAATTGATGATGTGGAGACTTAAAATCCCCCCTCCCCTCCCCCCCCCCCCCCCCCCCCAAATGGCTGTCAATTAACATCAGGCCTAGGTTCCAGACAGCGGTCGTGCAGCCCACATTGTGTCCAAAGTCCAATCGCACACTTGGGACATGACAGTTTTCAGCCAAGACACCTCCAAAAAATTACGCAGCAATTGTGTTTTGGGTTAATTATAGCTGGTATCAGTGGCCTGTGGCACCCTGGCGGTGGGAGCTGCACAGGCAGCAGGAGCAGGGCAATGCAGCAGCAGCAGGTGTAACGTGTGCCAGAAGCATGCCGGGCATGGCACGTGGCAATTGGCACTTGGCACGTGTCATGTGGCACTTGGCACATGTCACCTGGCACGTGTCACCTGGCACTTGGGACGTGTCACTTGGCACGTGTCACGTGGCACTTGGCACGTGTCATGTGGCACGTGGCACTTGGTACATGTCATGTGTCTTGTGGCACTTGGCACGTGGCATGTGGGACTTGGCACGTGTCACGTGCCAAGTGCCACGTGCCAAGTGCCGAGTGACAGTCAGACAGCAGAGGAGAAGATACTAGTGCACACTAACTGTCACACAGCCACTGCTAACAGCACAGCAGTTCTGTAGAAAGCTAACACAGTAGTACTACTACTCTAACAACTACTAGCACTGACTGCAGTACTACAGTATTAACTACACAATAACACAGTAATCCTATCCCCTATTCCCTAACCTAACCTGTACTGTAGCTAGCTAAGGCTAATAGCTGGCCAGCAGACAGCAGCTGGCCTGGTCTGTGCACAGCACACACACAGACACATAGCAGCTGCCTGCAGCACACACTCTGACTGTCACACAATGACATCAAGTTAATTAAGGATTTAACAATAATGTAGTGATAGTGAAGGTGTTAATCACTGAACAGCTTTAGGTTTATCACTGTGTACAGCACTTGGTAGGCCAGCAGCACTGGAGCATGTCTCTCAGTGAGCATTCAGCAAGCTAGGACGATATGTCTCATCATGGCAGCCCTCCTTATTATACAGGGGGGCTGGCCAGGGTTCCTTTCTGTGATTGGGTGTCAGGGCTTAGGCTGGGAGGCCTCTGATTGGCTCCAGGACGTCATTTCCTTAGTTACAGTATTCAGATCCGGATATCCGCGGAAATCTGGGTATGCGACCAAATATCCGCAGATAGCTATCCGGATTAGGGCCCAGTTATCCGGAATCCGAATCCGGTCGGATAGCTGAAAAAAGGTCGGATATCCGGGTTTCCCGGATATCCGGAATCTGGATGAGCAGCACTGATCTCCAGGTTATGTCCCAGTAATATTATTTACCATTTCAATGTCTCCCCTATATATTTTACATTGCTGCATAATATAAATAAAGGGCTTTATAAATACCGTATATACTCGCATATAAGCCGACCCGCATATAAGCCGAGGTACCCACTTTTCCCTCAGATACCAGGAAAAAGTCATTGACTCGCATATAAGCCTCCTCCCCAGTATAGCCCCCTCCACAGTATAAATAGCCAAATGTACCCCCACAATGAGGCATCCCCATAATCAATTTAAATAGCCAGATGGGCCCCCAGTATGAGGTAGCCCATTCTCCCTGTAGCCATATGTGCCCCCAGTAGGCTGCCCCCTCTCCATAGCCAGCACCATACTTATCATTACCTTATAGGTACTGACACAGACTTTGCACAAAATTATGCAGGACACGTGCACATTATTCGGAAAGTAGTTACATATTGTAACCTCAACCAATAAAGTGCAATATGCAATCCATGAATGTGATGTAATTTGCAATAGGAAAAAAATGCATGAGAAAATTCAATAAACAATACATCATATACTAGGCTGTCATAAATCAGAAAGTGCCAAGTGCAGTAGATATAGGAAATTGTGCAAAACAAAGACTGCAGTAGCAGCCAAAGAAAAATTGATGACCAGAAGTGTAACCAATGAATAAAGTGCCAAGTGGAAGTGGAAAAAGAGAGAAAGAAATACATGCAGCAGCAGCAGCAGCAGCAATAAAGAGTTAATGAAAAGATTGTGCATTCTGTGCAGAGCACAGTGAAAGTGAAAGTGTTGCCGAGCAGACAAGGCTGCTGAATGACTGAGATATAAAGCAGAACAGGGAGGGCAAGAGTGTGCAGCAATAAATCACCAAATCTGGACGAAAGCTCTTCTGCTGTTCTCTGTTCCACGATCCATTCAGCTGTTCACCTCTGCTCCGTGTCGCCATCTGATCAGCTGTTTACTTTGTTCCATTCAGCGATGTAATTAGCTGTTCTCCCCTGCACCGTGTGGCTATGTTATTAGCTATTGTCCTCTGCACTGTGCGGCCATGTGATCAGCTGTTCTCTCTGCACCCTGAGGCCATGTGATCAGCAATACTTCTCTGTACTGTGCGGCCACGTGTTCAAGTGTTTCCCTCTGCTCTGTTTGGTCATGTGATCAGCGTTTCCCCCTCTGCTCTGTTCGGCCATCCAATCAACTGTTCTCCTCCCTCCTGCCAACCAATCCAGTAAGCTCTCCCCGCCTGCCATTCACTGCAGGGAAGCATGTTTGCTCGCTGCAAGCCCACACAGCACCAGCCTCATTACAGGCACTGGCATTACCGCTGCACTCCTTTCCGATCATTCGGAGGACACAGGATCGGGTGAGTCAGTACACTTGTGCGCACTGACACTGACACAGCAAGAAGGTGACTCGCATAAAAGCCGAAGGGGGACTTTTCAGCACATTTTTTGTACTGAAAAATTCGGCATATATGCGAGTATATACGGTACATTTTAATGATCATTTTAAAAAATCCAATATTTTATTCCCATTTCACACTGGGATGTTGTGTTGCTCTCCATTGATGTTCCCTCAATGCTTCATAGTGTCCATTGGTCTCTGTGAGACTGACCACACTAACCGCAGTGTTACGCGGTTTGGCAGAAGTACTTCGGATGATGCAGGTGCAACGCAGACTCTGAAGTGCGTTGCCACGCAGTACACACGGTACCACTCAACACGCAATTGCACTGGAGTTAATGGCATTACAACAATTTATTTTGAATGGTGCAGTAGCGGTGCAGTGTGTATGCACCAATCATTCAAATTTCAGTGAAGTACTTCCTGTCCAGCCGGGACCACGTCAATGAGCGGGGACAGAGCTATGTAAGTTACTCTGACAGCGGTACCTGTCACAGGGTGTGTTAAATAGGTAACATAGTTACATAGTTATTTGGGTTGAAAAAAGACATACGTCCATCGAGTTCAACCAGAGAACAAAGTACAACACCAGCCAGCTCCCTCACATATCCCTGTTGATCCAGAGGAAGGCAAAAAACCCTTACAAGGCATGGTCCAATTAGCCCCAAAAGGGAAAAAAAATCCTTCCCGAGTGACTCCAGATGGCAATTAGATAAAATCCATGGATCAACATCATTAGGCATTACCTAGTAATTGTAGCCATGGATGTCTTTCAATGCAAGGAAAGCATCTAAGCCCCCTTTAAATGCAGGTATAGAGTTTGCCATAACTACTTCCTGCCAACTGAAAAGACAAGCGTATGACCCTACAATGACCGCACCACAGTATATAGAAAGTACAAATAAGCCTTTATTGAACCATACAAATACAATAAAACCATAAAAACAAGCACAGTATTGAATAAATAATGCCCACAGAATTGCACTGTAAGTGCTAATGATTAATGGTGGATGTGTATAAATAACCAGAAGCCAGCTACACACACCGGGAGCAGGGAAGGAGGGGATGTGAATGGAGCAGATCTAAGTCTGCAGATGAGTGGCCTGTGCTGGTGAGGCATATGCCTCGTGATGCTGGGGGAATATGGAAAGTAATTCCATATGCTGAGGCCAGTGCGTGAAGTAGTGGCCAAAAGACAGTGAAAACCCCAGTGAGGGAACAATCAAAGTGGATGTGATCGTGCGTGTTGAGCGAAAGGCTTACCGGCGTGGAGCTGGAACTGAGGGCGAGTGTGCAGAGAGCCGTCGCGATTCGCCGCAAACAGCGGCTTCTTCCGGGCATGTGACCTCCCGTTCAGCGATTGGCTATATAGTCGCATCGCATGACGCGTGGTGACGCGTAAAGGCGGGGGCTCTGAGAGGGCAGAGTCAAGGGTGTATAATGCGTGCGTGGCCACACACGGGGAATAGTCTCCACGTACGGAATGACGTGGACGGCTATCCCCACCCCATAATCGCCTGTCAGAGCCACAGCCATTTTGGTTAAGGGACATAAAACGGGCAGTGGAGTTTAAAATACAGTATGGAATACAAAAATATCCACAAGTGGGTCAAAAATAAATACTGTCCGTGGTTACCAAAAACAGGGGACAGTAAATTGGCAAGAGGCATGGAAAATGTATAATATATATAATGAATAGATATACTGTTACACATGCTCAAAATGCACAAAAATAAACATTAATATACCATCAGATTATACACAAGAGGGATGTTGCTGACATCGCCTGGACACAACAAGTAATACAGTTTCAGTTCAAAATGATTTGTATCATAACACATATGGAAGCTAAAAGGGAACCCTACATAAACTAATTGAAGGGATATTATTATTAATACAGTTTAAGAATCCATGACGGATAGGTCCAAGCCAGTCATCCAAGCAGATCCCCAGTTGGCCAGAAGGGATATCGATATGTCAGTTGATTCAATATGCGGCCGAAGTCTCCGGTCCATAACAGGGAAAATCCATGTATATAAGGAAGGAAAAAAAAGAGACTATTTACCTAGTAAAAATAAAAAATAAAGTATAAATAAAATAAAATGAAATAAATTTTATTTTGATGACACAGGATGAATACAATACTATTGCCCCCACTGGTGAATACAATCTTGCCAGATCAGGTGGGAATGCAACTAGACAACCACACTAAGAGTATGCCTGGTAAAGAGGGACACATAATGAGTGAAAAAGACAGTGGTCAACTCACCAAGACCAACTGGGGACATGATGTAAATATGCATCAAAATTCCAATCCATGCACACACAAATCCCGTGACAACGAACTGTGCCAGTGGATAAATATCCTTAGGGTGAATAAGCATTGTGTAGAATGTGCGATCTAGTGTGCTCCAAGTAAAGTCCCAGCGATCGAACTCACCACGGTCGCCAAGGACCAATAGGAAAAAAACCACACACAGCCCCTGCCCATGAAGATGGAACCAATCACAGAACAGTGGAGAATATTTACAACCAGTATACAGGTAAGTGAGGCTTCACCCTACTTACAAAAGGTGTAGCTAGGGAATAAAGGAGAACACCTACTCACTGAGTGTTACTCCCTGGGATATAAAGCCCAAAGAAGGTATGACAAAGTGTGTCAACAAAAAGCAACCAGTAAATAGTGATCAATGTAGAAAACCAAGGAATAAGAATTCCTCGTTTAAACCTACCGGTGCTAAAGTGCCAAGGTCAAAGATCCAACGGGTCTCCTGTCTTAGAAGTAATTGTGTAATGTCTCCACCCCTGAAAGAGAGATACACCCTAGATAAACCACATGCTTTCCAACCATGGGTGCTCCCCCCATGGGCCTTAAGGGCATGCTCCGCCACCGGAGTTAGTTGCTTACCATCGGCATGGTTCCGGCTGGCCAATCGTATGCTGGATATGTGCTTTTGAATATGGCTCTTCAGCATGTTCTTTGTTTGACCCACATACCGTTTGTTGCACGGGCACCACAGGAGGTATATCACCCCCTCAGACTGACAATTGATGTAGTCCTTAAGCCTGTGTATCTTATTTGTTTTTTCACTCCGAACCTCTCTAGTGGGTGGCATCATTTCACAAATGTTGCATCTCCCGCAGGGGAAACTGCCACAAACCACCGGTTTTCTCACACGTCGGCGCTGGAAATGACTTTGACACAGTCTATCCTTTAAGTTCGTAGCCCTCTTTGCTGTAATCGATGGTCTCGCTGGAAGATACCTGTTGACAATTGTGTCAGTTTGTAAAATGGGCCAATGTTTAGTGACTATGTCTCTTAATGTATTCCAGCTGCTATTATAAGGTGTACAGAACCTTACCAGGTCATTGGGTTTCTTTTGCGTGGAGTACAGCAGCTTCTCTGTGTTAGTACCCGTTGCCCTTTGGTAGGCTTGTTCGATCACACGTTTCGGGTACCCCCGATTCCTGAATCTCTCCTTCAATAACGTAGATTGTGCCTGAAAATCAGCTTCACTGGAACAGTTCCTTCTCAGCCTCAAAAACTGTCCAACCGGAATGTTGTTCTTCACATTTTTTGTGTGAAATGAATCGTAATGTAATAAACTGTTGACGGCCGTCTCCTTCCGATATAGTGTGGTCTCGATCTGCCCTGTATCTGAAAAAGAAAGACGTAGATCAAGGAAGTCCAGGGACTCAGAGGATATTTGTGAGGTGAGAGCAATATTTAAATCATTTTTCCCCAGAGCCTGAATAAATTCAAGGGCCAGGGTCACCGGACCATCCCACAAGAGTAAGATATCGTCAATAAATCGGTACCAACCCAATATGTGGGAATGAAAACGCTCCAGATTGGGTCCCCACACCACCTCTCGCTCCCACCAGCCCAAAAACAAATTGGCCACTGATGGGGCACATTTGGCTCCCATGGAAATCCCATGAACCTGTAGGTAAAACCTACCATCAAAAGTGAAGTAATTATGTTTCAACACGTAATCCAAGAGGGTCAACAGAAAGTCGTTGAATTCAAATCTGGAAATCGTCGTTGAAGCCAGAAAATATCGAACTGCTTCCATTGCATGGTGGTGTCCTATGTTGGTATATAGAGACTCGACATCCAACGAGATCATGATTGTACCTGGTGGAGTATGGACATGATTAAGTTTAGAAATTAAATCCAAGGAGTCTCTCACATAGGAATCAAGCGTGCATACGTGTTCCTGTAGAAAAAAATCAATAAAAGAGCAGCTCTTTTCAATTAAACTACCGATGCCCGAGACTATGGGTCTTCCCGGTGGCTGGTCTTCATTTTTATGGACCTTGGGCAATAAATATAAGGTGGGTGTTATAGGTTTGCTGACTGTCAAAAAATCCCTCATCTTCTCTAGGGGGCGTGAGGGACCCGAAGAGAAAACGTTACGAAGGGGGTCACGAGACCACAGCACTGTAGATGCCTTGCAGATTATAAACCTGACCTCGATTGAACTTTCCTCTGTGGAACAACAAGTTTTAGCCAGGGGGTTAACCTTCTCACCCACCAGGAAGATAGACATTTTTGAGACCATTAAGGACCTGTATTTATTTTGTCGAAGACTCACGTTGAAAAGGATGTACCATAATGACTCAAGTACTCCTCAGATGAGGGATTTAATTAATCTACCGGATGCTGTTGACAGACAGGTGTTCCAGGATCTGATGGAACTGCTCAGTGAAAGTGAGAGTGGAAGTGACTCTGACTCTTTGGAGATCCACCGTAGGGGTAAGTTCCGTCCCCGATCCTCCTTTCTTCCCAATATGTCCTCATACCCAGCAATAAAGATTTTTTTTGAACTAGTGTCCAAAGATATTGAAAAGCTCAGGGACATTGGGAATTACGGGGATAACCTTACTAGGGAAGAACGTTTGGCTATCTCCATCCTGTCCAAACGTCAGGACGTTGTCATCAGGGAAGCTGACAAGGGAGGTAATGTGGTTCTGTGGCCTGTGGAAAGTTACATTAGGGAAGCTACCAGACAATTGGGCAACACTAAATACTATAGAACCTTGACTTCTAACCCATGTGAGGTTTTCAAATCCAAGCTGGATAGGTTACTTAATCAAGGAAAGTCAGCTGGCGTTATATCACAGAGGGAATATGCTTTTTTGACAGTCAGCAAACCTATAACACCCACCTTATATTTATTGCCCAAGGTCCATAAAAATGAAGACCAGCCACCGGGAAGACCCATAGTCTCGGGCATCGGTAGTTTAATTGAAAAGAGCTGCTCTTTTATTGATTTTTTTCTACAGGAACACGTATGCACGCTTGATTCCTATGTGAGAGACTCCTTGGATTTAATTTCTAAACTTAATCATGTCCATACTCCACCAGGTACAATCATGATCTCGTTGGATGTCGAGTCTCTATATACCAACATAGGACACCACCATGCAATGGAAGCAGTTCGATATTTTCTGGCTTCAACGACGATTTCCAGATTTGAATTCAACGACTTTCTGTTGACCCTCTTGGATTACGTGTTGAAACATAATTACTTCACTTTTGATGGTAGGTTTTACCTACAGGTTCATGGGATTTCCATGGGAGCCAAATGTGCCCCATCAGTGGCCAATTTGTTTTTGGGCTGGTGGGAGCGAGAGGTGGTGTGGGGACCCAATCTGGAGCGTTTTCATTCCCACATATTGGGTTGGTACCGATTTATTGACGATATCTTACTCTTGTGGGATGGTCCGGTGACCCTGGCCCTTGAATTTATTCAGGCTCTGGGGAAAAATGATTTAAATATTGCTCTCACCTCACAAATATCCTCTGAGTCCCTGGACTTCCTTGATCTACGTCTTTCTTTTTCAGATACAGGGCAGATCGAGACCACACTATATCGGAAGGAGACGGCCGTCAACAGTTTATTACATTACGATTCATTTCACACAAAAAATTTGAAGAACAACATTCCGGTTGGACAGTTTTTGAGGCTGAGAAGGAACTGTTCCAGTGAAGCTGATTTTCAGGCACAATCTACGTTATTGAAGGAGAGATTCAGGAATCGGGGGTACCCGAAACGTGTGATCGAACAAGCCTACCAAAGGGCAACGGGTACTAACACAGAGAAGCTGCTGTACTCCACGCAAAAGAAACCCAATGACCTGGTAAGGTTCTGTACACCTTATAATAGCAGCTGGAATACATTAAGAGACATAGTCACTAAACATTGGCCCATTTTACAAACTGACACAATTGTCAACAGGTATCTTCCAGCGAGACCATCGATTACAGCAAAGAGGGCTACGAACTTAAAGGATAGACTGTGTCAAAGTCATTTCCAGCGCTGACGTGTGAGAAAACCGGTGGTTTGTGGCAGTTTCCCCTGCGGGAGATGCAACATTTGTGAAATGATGCCACCCACTAGAGAGGTTCGGAGTGAAAAAACAAATAAGATACACAGGCTTAAGGACTACATCAATTGTCAGTCTGAGGGGGTGATATACCTCCTGTGGTGCCCGTGCAACAAACGGTATGTGGGTCAAACAAAGAACATGCTGAAGAGCCGTATTCAAAAGCACATGTCCAGCATACGATTGGCCAGCCGGGACCATGCCGATGGTAAGCAACTAACTCCGGTGGCGGAGCATGCCCTTAAGGCCCATGGGGGGAGCACCCATGGTTGGAAAGCATGTGGTTTATCTAGGGTGTATCTCTCTTTCAGGGGTGGAGACATTACACAATTACTTCTAAGACAGGAGACCCGTTGGATCTTTGACCTTGGCACTTTAGCACCGGTAGGTTTAAACGAGGAATTCTTATTCCTTGGTTTTCTACATTGATCACTATTTACTGGTTGCTTTTTGTTGACACACTTTGTCATACCTTCTTTGGGCTTTATATCCCAGGGAGTAACACTCAGTGAGTAGGTGTTCTCCTTTATTCCCTAGCTACACCTTTTGTAAGTAGGGTGAAGCCTCACTTACCTGTATACTGGTTGTAAATATTCTCCACTGTTCTGTGATTGGTTCCATCTTCATGGGCAGGGGCTGTGTGTGGTTTTTTTCCTATTGGTCCTTGGCGACCGTGGTGAGTTCGATCGCTGAGACTTTACTTGGAGCACACTAGATCGCACATTCTACACAATGCTTATTCACCCTAAGGATATTTATCCACTGGCACAGTTCGGTGTCACGGGATTTGTGTGTGCATGGATTGGAATTTTGATGCATATTTACATCATGTCCCCAGTTGGTCTTGGTGAGTTGACCACTGTCTTTTTCACTCATTATGTGTCCCTCTTTACCAGGCATACTCTTAGTGTGGTTGTCTAGTTGCATTCCCACCTGATCTGGCAAGATTGTATTCACCAGTGGGGGCAATAGTATTGTATTCATCCTGTGTCATCAAAATAAAATTTATTTCATTTTATTTTATTTATACTTTATTTTTTATTTTTACTAGGTAAATAGTCTCTTTTTTTTCCTTCCTTATATACATGGATTTTCCCTGTTATGGACCGGAGACTTCGGCCGCATATTGAATCAACTGACATATCGATATCCCTTCTGGCCAACTGGGGATCTGCTTGGATGACTGGCTTGGACCTATCCGTCATGGATTCTTAAACTGTATTAATAATAATATCCCTTCAATTAGTTTATGTAGGGTTCCCTTTTAGCTTCCATATGTGTTATGATACAAATCATTTTGAACTGAAACTGTATTACTTGTTGTGTCCAGGCGATGTCAGCAACATCCCTCTTGTGTATAATCTGATGGTATATTAATGTTTATTTTTGTGCATTTTGAGCATGTGTAACAGTATATCTATTCATTATATATATTATACATTTTCCATGCCTCTTGCCAATTTACTGTCCCCTGTTTTTGGTAACCACGGACAGTATTTATTTTTGACCCACTTGTGGATATTTTTGTATTCCATACTGTATTTTAAACTCCACTGCCCGTTTTATGTCCCTTAACCAAAATGGCTGTGGCTCTGACAGGCGATTATGGGGTGGGGATAGCCGTCCACGTCATTCCGTACGTGGAGACTATTCCCCGTGTGTGGCCACGCACGCATTATACACCCTTGACTCTGCCCTCTCAGAGCCCCCGCCTTTACGCGTCACCACGCGTCATGCGATGCGACTATATAGCCAATCGCTGAACGGGAGGTCACATGCCCGGAAGAAGCCGCTGTTTGCGGCGAATCGCGACGGCTCTCTGCACACTCGCCCTCAGTTCCAGCTCCACGCCGGTAAGCCTTTCGCTCAACACGCACGATCACATCCACTTTGATTGTTCCCTCACTGGGGTTTTCACTGTCTTTTGGCCACTACTTCACGCACTGGCCTCAGCATATGGAATTACTTTCCATATTCCCCCAGCATCACGAGGCATATGCCTCACCAGCACAGGCCACTCATCTGCAGACTTAGATCTGCTCCATTCACATCCCCTCCTTCCCTGCTCCCGGTGTGTGTAGCTGGCTTCTGGTTATTTATACACATCCACCATTAATCATTAGCACTTACAGTGCAATTCTATGGGCATTATTTATTCAATACTGTGCTTGTTTTTATGGTTTTATTGTATTTGTATGGTTCAATAAAGGCTTATTTGTACTTTCTATATACTGTGGTGCGGTCATTGTAGGGTCATACGCTTGTCTTTTCAGTTGAGTGTTCCCAATTTTGTTTGACCTTTCTGCACACATGTATTTATAGACATTATCAGCCTGATGTCATTCAGTTAGTACTAGTGATGGTGCTTGTCCTCTTCTTGAGTTTCGTATAACTACTTCCTGTGGCAATGCATTCCACATCTTAATCACTCTTACTGTAAAGAACCCTTGCCTAAATAAATGGCTAAAACGTTTTTCCTCCATGCGCAGATCATGTCGTCTAGTCCTTTGAGAAGGCCTAGGGACAAAAAGCTCATCCGCCAAGCTTTTATATTGCCCTCTGATGTATTTATACATCTTAATTAGATCCCCTCTAAGGCGTCTTTTCTCTAGACTAAATAAACCCAGTTTATCTAACCTTTCTTGGTAAGTGAGACCTTCCATCCCACGTATCAATTTTGTTGCTCGTCTCTGCACCTGCTCTAAAACTGCAATATCTTTCCTGTAATGTGGTGCCCAGAACTGAATTCCATATTCCAGATGTGGCCTTACTAGAGAGTTAAACAGGGGCAATATTATGCTAGCATCTCGAGTTTTTATTTCCCTTTTAATGCATCCCAAAATTTTGTTAGCTTTAGCTACAGCGGCTTGGCATTGAGTGCGATTATTTAACTTGTTGTCGATGAGTACTCCTAAGTCCTTCTCCAAGTTTTATGTCCCCAACTGTATCCCATTTATTTTGTATGGTGACCATTGGTACGACCAAAATGCATGACTTTACATTTGTCAACATTGAATTTCGTCTGCCATTTATGTGCCCATATAGCCATTCTATCTAGATCCTGTTGCAATATGTCCCTATCTTCCTGAGAGTTGATGATTCTGCACAATTTTGTATCATCTGCAAAAATAGCAACATTGCTCACTACTGAATCTACTAGTTTCCAGCGAAGGATCGGGACCACACCAAGTATTGATAGCTCTAATACTTTATTCAAAGCATAAAATGATCATTTTATGCTTTGAATAAAGTATTAGAGCTATCAATACTTGGTGTGGTGCCGATCCTTCGCTGGAAACTTGGACTGTGACCCCATGGTACAGGGGAGAGGATCTGGGCACACACTTAAAGATCTGAGCCTGGAGGTGGGTGCTCCCAGAACCAGATTCATACTGAATCTACTAGGTCATTAATAAATACATTGAAGAGCACTGGACCCAGTACAGACCCCCACTGCTAACAGTTTTACATTTTGAGTATGATCCATTGACCACAACACTTTGTTTTCTGCCCATTAGCCAGTTCCCTATCTATGCACACAGACTCTTCCCCAGTCCTTGCATCCTCAACTTTTGCACCAGACTTTTGTTGGGAAAAGTGTTGAAGGCCTTTGCAAAGTCCAAGTATATCACATCTACAGCATTCCCAATATCCACATTAGCGTTCACTACCTCATAAAAGCTGAAGAAGTTAGTCAAACAGGACCTATCTTGAGTAAACCCATGTTGATGCCGAGAAATAAGATTGTTTTCTACTATGAAGTCATGTATAGTATCTTCCACTTACAAGAGTACATGAAAATGAAAGCTTTTGCTGGCATCTTCTATATATATAATAGACTAAGTGCCTCAACCTTCAAACAAGAAGAAGAAGTACTTTGCATGAGAAAATGTATGCGTGCTCAAACACCAAGTTTAAGGCCTCTTTTCCACGGACTGTTGAGCTGTGTGCTCAGCAAGCAGTTACCAGGCAGCAGCAAGCAGTTACCAGGCAGCAGCAAGCAGTTACCAGGCAGCAGCAAACAGTTACCAGGCAGCA
This sequence comes from Hyperolius riggenbachi, assembly GCF_040937935.1. Lineage (NCBI taxonomy): Eukaryota > Metazoa > Chordata > Amphibia > Anura > Hyperoliidae > Hyperolius > Hyperolius riggenbachi. The sequence continues at coordinate 50,148,382 of NC_090653.1, forward strand.
GCAAGCAGTTACCAGGCAGCAGCAAGCAGTTACCAGGCAGCAACAAGCAGTTACCAGGCAGCAGCAAGCAGTTACCAGGCAGCAGCAAGCAGTTACCAGGCAGCAGCAAGCAGTTACCAGGCAGCAACAAGCAGTTACCAGGCAGCAACAAGCAGTTACCAGGCAGCAACAAGCAGTTACCAGGCAGCAGTGAGCAGATACCAGGCAGCAGCGAGCAGATACCAGGCAGCAGCAAGCAGTTACCAGGCAGCAGCGAGCAGTTACCAGGCAGCAGTGAGCAGATACCAGGCAGCAGCAAGCAGTTACCAGGCAGCAGCAAGCAGTTACCAGGCAGCAGCAAGCAGTTACCAGGCAGCAGTGAGCAGTTGTGAGAGTTTGAGAGCCATTTCACTGCCTATTCACAGTCCATGGAAAAGAGGCCTTACCCTAGCAAGTCTGACATTGCAAATGTGGCCTAATTGGCTATTCATGAGGCAATGCTCATGCAAATGCATGCACAAACCAATACCACAAAGCAGTCACCCTGCTACATGCTACATTAGCACTATCCGGCTTAGTGCACACCAGAGCGGTTCGGCAGCGTTTTGCGATCCACTTGCGGCTGCGGATACGCTTGAGTAATGTATTTCAATGGGCTGGTGCACACCAGAGTGGGAGGCGGTTTGCTGAAACGCATACTCCCGAGGTGAGGCATTTTTTTGATTGCGGAGGCAATTCTGCCTCCAATGTAAAGTATAGGAAAAACGCGAACCGCTCTGAAAAACGGCAGTTCAGAGCGGTTTTGCAGGCGTTTTTGTTACAGAAGCTGTTCAGTAACAGCTTTACTGTAACAATATATGAAATCTACTACACCAAAAACGCTTTACAAAACCGCAAAATGCTAGGTGAAATGCTACAGAAAAATAAGAAAAAGCGTTTCAAAATCTGCTAGCATTTTGCGGATCTGCTAGCAGTTTTTGGTGTGCTCCAGGCCTCCAGGAGCGCCACGGGGAGGATTCCCAATGCCCCCTTTTTATACAACTGGGGGGACCGCAGGGTCCCAGGCTCTCTAACTGCCTGGAAACCACAGCGGCACCCCGGAAGGGGGAGGCTGGGTGGCGTGGATGACCCCCCCCCCCCAAGTGTGGCCAGCGCCGGGGAGAGCCGTCTGCACCCACCTCCCAATATTAAAAACAGGCACTTACCTTAATGTCCATTGCGTTCTGCTACATGCGCATTAATTTGGGGGCACCACATGGGAAAGGAGAGAAGCATGGCTCACCCCGAGCTTTAGAGCTCAGGGCTGGCTCACATACAGCACTCCAGAGGGGGGGGGGGAGGACAGGCGCACTCACTCCAGGGTTCACACCACCGGAGCAAGCCATCCACCACCTGCCTCCAAAGGATACAAACTGCACAAAATGCTTTCCATGATAAAATTAATGCGCATGTAGCAGAACCCAATGGACGTTAAGGTAAGTGGCTGTTTTTAATATTAGGAGGTGGGTGCGGACGGCTCTCCCCAGCGCTTGGGGGGGGGGGGGGGGGGTGCGCCACCCAGCCTCCCACTCCGGGGTGCCGCTGTGGTTCCCAGGCAGCGAGAGAGCACTTTGCAGTATTGGTTTTTTGACCCTGCATAGTTTGGCATGCGAAAGCAAATGCATATTTGCATGAGCATTGCCTCATGAATAGCCAATTAGGCCGGATTTGCAAAGCCAGACTTGCTAGGGTTAAACTTGGTGTTTGAGCACGCATACATTTTCTCATGGAAAGCCTACTTCTTCTTGCTTCAAGGTTGAGGCACGTACTCTATTAGGCCTAGTGCACACCAGAACGGTTCTGCTGCGGTTTGCGATCCGCTTGCGGGTGCGGATCCGCTAGGGTAATGTATTTCAATGGGCTGGTGCACACCAGAGCGGGAGGCGTTTTGCAGAAATGCATACTCCCGGGCTGCTGCAGATTTTGGATTGCGGATGCGTTTCTGCCTCAATGTTAAGTATAGGAAAAACGCAAACCGCTCTGAAAAACGGCACTTCAGAGCGGTTTGCCAGGCGTTTTTTGTTACAGTAGCTGTTCAGTAACAGCTTTACTGTAACAATATATGAAATCTACTACACCAAAAACGCTTCACAAAACCGCAAAATGCTAGCAGAAACGCTACAGAAAAAGAAGAAAAAGCGTTTCAAAATCTGCTAGCATTTTGCGGATCTGCTAGCGTTTTTTGGTGTGCACCAGGCCCTAGATAGATAGATGCGGCGTATGCTACGACGCGGGTTGGCTAGTTCATGAAAATCTTCAATGTCATCATTTTGTGTGACTTTGGTAGTTCATAGGCCTTGTTTTGTATTTTTCAGCCCATAAGACGACACCCAGCACCACCTTTAAGAGAGTGTCAGAGACAAGACTGGTAGAGAAGAACACCAAAGCTGTCGTAGACGAGACTGTGCAAATAGAAATGAATTTTGAGGTGAATATGCCAGACGACCAGGTTGGAAAAACTGTGATAGTGTCATCGGAAATAGAGCCTGGAGTGGATTGGTTTAAACTGAGAGTTACAGCCAAGCAGAATGAATCCATTTGTAGCACATCTTTCTGTCCAGTGCCTGAACTAGTTGTTTGGGTGTTTGCAAACATAAACTACAAGACCTACAGCTACTCCGCAGCCGTCAAGGGGCAAACACTAGGGCTGAACACAAATTTAGTTGGTGGCTTGAAAGTCTATCCTCAGAATCCTGAATTCACCCCTAGCCCAACAAATACTGCCTCAATCAATGCAATGTTTTTTTATAGTCGCACCGAAGGGATTCCTAAGGCTTGGACAACCACCAACTCCTCGTCTGCATTCAAACTCCATGTTCAATGTACCACCACTGCTGTCAGTATCACTCCATCTGCGTCTGTTACACCTCCTCCAGTCTTCACTCCGGCACCCAATTTACCATCTTACATCGACATGAATGTCCAGGTGTTTGTACCAAACCCTCAGATTGGAAAAAGTGTTATTTTATCATCACCAATATCAATTACAGACGGTCAATTCCAAATGAATGTTTCAGCCAGTAAGAATAAAACCCTTTGCTACACAACTGGTATTTCCTGTCCTGAGCCTGAGCTGGTTGTCTGGGTCTTTGCATCGATAAACCTCAAGACCTTCTCCTATTCTGCAACTGTCACAGGGCAAACACTGGGGCTGAACATAGATCTGGCTAATGGCCTGAAGGTCTATCCTCAAAACCCAGAGTTTACATCTAGTGCAACAGACACCGCCTCTGTCAATGTAAACTTCATTTATAGTCCCAACAATGGATTTCCTAACCTACGTAAAACTTCTAGCAACCCATCAACAGTAAATCTGAATATTCAAACAACTGTTTTTGCCGCCACCAGCATTACTACAACAACACCCAAAGCACAGCCCAGCATATCATCTAGACCAGGTGAGTAAAGGGAATGGAAAGGAGTTGGTTTTAAATTCTGGGTTACTCAGTTGAGATACTCATATTTCATTAAAATCTACATATAGCCGTGTTACTTAAAATGTTGTATTCACATACATAGATGTAAACATTTATGAAAATGAACTGAAACAAATGAAACTTTATGATGGCTTATAAGAATAGCCCACAAATCTGCCCTCTCCTTTTTTGTCTTAACTCATCATTTATATCTCATTGGGATGTACTTACAAAAGCTTGGTAAAATGTACTTTACTGTATGTTACGCAAATTACGTAAAGCATGTTATGCTGTTTTCATAACTCGCATTATTCTCAAAACATACATTATATGCATATTGGGAGGCATCCCAAAGTAGAAGTTTGTGGGTGGAGTTAGGGTTAGGCATCAGGTAAAAAGTTTGTGTGCGTGGGAGTTTACGGTTAAGGCAGTTTATGCCTGCAGAGGGTTAGGGTTTAGCATCAGGCAGGAAGTTGGAGGGTACTGATAGGAATCAGGTAGGACGTTTGTGAGAGGGGTTAGGTGTCAGATAGGAAGTTTTGGGGGGGGGGGGGGGGTGTTAGGGTTAGGCGTCAGACAGGAGGTTTATGTGGGGGGGGGGGGTTGGGTTAGGTGTCAGGTAGGAAGTTCATGTGGGGGTTAAGCGTCATACAGGAGGTTTATGTGTGGGAGGGTAGGGTTAGGCGTCAGGTAGAAAGTTTTTTGGGCGGGTTAGGCGTCAGACAGGAAGATTTTGCGGGGAAGGTAAAAGTTAGGCATCAGGTAGGAAGTTTGTGAAAGGGGAGGTTAGGGTTAGGTGTCAGGTAGGAAGTTTGTGTGGGGGTGTAGGGTTGGGTGCCCCTAAATTTCCATGTGCCCTTTTTCAATATAAGCAGGGACTTGATGCATTAAACTTCAGTAAAGTTGCTGTGCTCTCCCTTACTAGTGGGAGAAACGGCTGTTAACCCTTAGCCCTACCTGCGTTACCATGGTAATGCATGCATTGCTATGGTAACGTGCATGGTAACGCAGTAATGCGCATGGCACTAAGGGTTAACAGCCAGTGCTCTCCCTGTACTAGTAATGGTAAAATCGACATGCACTCCATGCGCACGACAACTTTACTGGCGTTTAATGCATCTGGACCAAGGAGTGATAAAGCATGAGTTAAAGGAACACTATTAAACCAAGTGTTCTAAATTGACAATGTACAAATAATGTCTAAGTAGCTGTGTAAACATTTTCCTATGTTACATGTTAAATATCAGAGGCAAAAGCTTTAATTCATTGTGTGTAGATTTTAGCTACATTTTCAAATGTCTCATTTGCAAAGGTATGAAGCTCTGCAGTATGACATGCTAAGAACAGTGTAATATTAAAGCAGAGTTATATGAAAAGCCTGTCAGGTGTCAGGTTTCACACACACAATTACAAATGTTTATGTTGCACATAAGATACATTTCATCTGCCCTCTGCAGAAAGCTCAGCCAGAGACAGGCAGAGCTTTCTCTTACACACAGGGTTAACAGATGTAGTGTGAGGGAATCCCCCCCCCCCTTTTCCATCATGGTTCACTCTTTCATCAGATTTGCTGTCAGAAAAGTGTGAAACAGTAAATAAAGAGATAAGAATTCAAACATACACACCAGTACTAAGCAGTACTTCCCAAACATTTCCTATCTCAATTGAAAAAAAACGACTTGTCGTTCAAACTGGTGGCTTGAACGACAGTTGGACACGTGTACATTCGATCGTTAGACTGATAGCAGCAGTTTTGACTGATCCACTTGGCACATCCGTTGGACTAACTGTCGTTCAAACAACAGTTAGGTTCGTACATATGACAGACTACTTTATGCATTAAATGACTGACCAAATTACTTGTTGTTTGAATGTCTATTAGTCTGACACTAATAGACAATCAAACAACAAGTCGTTTGATCAGTCATTTAATCTAGTCCATTGTTCTATCCAGTCCATTTTACATTATCAAGTTGGTTAACCAACATGTAAATTAGGTTAATTAGCATATCAAATGACTTGTTCGTCAGTGTGTACATGATGTCTGAACGACTTGTTGTTTTAACTTCAAGTCGTTCAAACGACCAGTTTAAATGACAATCAGGCGTAAAGTTGGACGCATGTACGCACCTTTAGTCAAATAAGGAAAGATCATTCATGAGCATAGACAAGTAAGAGAGATACACCAAAGAAAGATTATCCTATGTAGTTAAATATATTTGGGCCCAAAATGCCATTGCATATCAAGGCTCAGATTATATTTGGGTCACTGGTTCCGCTTAGAATAGGCAGTAAAAATCGGAGAAGTTTTGGCCTAGTCCATTTTCTCATAGGGGATTCTTGGTACCTCCACTGGATGGACCTGTGTACTTATTAGCACACTATATTGGACTGAGAAACTGCCATTCAGTAAGTGCTTTTGAAAATGAATAAAAACCCAGAGAATCCCCATGAGGAGATGGACTAGTTCAAAACCTGCCCAATCTGTCAGATTTTACTGCCTACTGTAGGCAGCAGGAACCTCCTCTCTCCTGCCTCCTGCCTCCTCTCTCCTGCCCAGCCTATGCCTGCTGTGGCGCTGCATTTGAAGCTTGGGGGAGTGAGGAGCAAGCAAGCGTACACCACATCCAGCTTTGTCTCCAGCGGTGCTCCTCTAGCACCTGGAGAATGAGCGTTGCTCTGAAAAAAAGAAGAGGGTCAGGATAAGTCAGCGCCCTCCCTACCTCACCAAAGGTGCTGCTGATTGGGATCTGACTAGCTGAGCCACACTGCAGAGTGGCTAGCAGCGTTTGCATTTTAAAAAACATGCTCCCATTGATTTGCAGTAAAATTGTGCCAAAATTGCGCCATCGTGTATTTTTGGTTGGTTTCTGATTGGTTTCTGCAATTGTGTTACTATTTTACCATGATTTGAATGCAAGTTGATGGGAGCGTGTTTTTAAAATACACAATAGCGGCATTGATGGATCGATAGGCGCTCTGCAGTGTGACTCAGGGATTCGGGAAGCAGGAAATTTGGACAGCATAGGTGCCGTGGAACCATAAACTCCCATCGAAATTATGGCTAAAGGGGGGGATTTGGGCACGGGGCAGCCTACTTTGCAAATTGCGGCCACAAATAGCAATTTTTATAGGAGCCTATGGTGGTGTCCAGAGTTCGGTGGCACCTGATATTTTTTGTTTTTATGCGGCGTGTGTATCGGATTTGCAGAGGGAGGGGCGGTTAGGGTTAGGCGTCATGGGGAGTATTTTACAACACAGCTGGGGGGAAGGTGAAATTAGATTTACTTACCTGGGGCCTCTTCCAGCCCCTAGCAGTCTATCAGGTCCTTGCTGTAGTTCCTCAACCACAGCTGGGGTCGTGAGCTACTGTGCAGGCACATCTGTGCGCCTCTCTCTCAATTATGGTCTTTGTGAACTCCACAAGCACAGAATGCTCCAAGCCACAGGAGTACAATCACAAGAGACCCACAGGCGGGCATGTTCAGAAGCCCGCTACCACAGCTGTGGTCAGGGATCTTGCGGAGGGGCTAGCGTCACCCTACATGGCAGCAGAACAACTGCAAGGGAAAAGGTAGACTGCTAGAGGCAGGAAGCCCCAGTTAAGTAAATCAAATCCCTCCCCAGATATGGTGTCCTTGAAGTTTGGCATCAGTGGGTTTTTTTAAGGTTCGGCATCACTGGGAGGGAAGGTTAGGAATTGCTGGGGCGAGTTGGCTCGAAGGGGGTGGTTAAAGTTCGGCATCAGTAGGGGGGATGGTTAGGTGAGGACTTTGTGAGAATAGGGTTTGGGTTAACTGTGGTAAACTAGCCATACATTTACCAATACTTTACTAGCAGCTATTTATGATGCCCACATTTCCTGGGGTGGGGGGCAGGAGTAGTAGGTTTGGCCAGTATGGAGCCCAGGAATTTCTGATGGTGGTCATGACTGTAGCTATACCAATTGTATGTGTGCTCTGCAATCAGTAAGACCATGGTGGTGGTTGGGGGGGTAGAGGAGCGAGAGACTGGCAGAGGACCAGAATGAGGGCCGGCCCTAGACTTTTTGCCGCCTGAGGCAAATTTCAGCTCCACTGACGTCACTTCCTGCAACGCCGGCCACTTACAATACAGTGGGCGGCGTTGCAGGAAGTGACGTCAGTGGAGCGCACGCTGGAAAGAGGAAGAGGTGAGTGATCCCCCGCCCGTGCCTCTTACTGTCGGCTGCTTACTCACTATTTAAAGCTGGAGGGGAGCGCAGATCGGGGGACCCAGGTGAGGGAGGGGGGGGTCGGACCCCCCTCCCCACCGCTAGGCCCAATACCCCCCCCCCCCCCGCTACCCCTCCAGCTCGGCGGCCGCCCCCCCCCCCCGCACCCATGGACGGGCGGATGCCGCCCCTAGAAGTTTGCTGCCTGAGGCAAAAGTTTCACCCCGCCTCATGAGCGGGCCGGCCCTGACCAGAATGACAGCAGTTATGGCAATGGGAAATTTCTAAACCGTAAATGCTTCTGGAGAGGAGACAGGTTGGAACCTCCCTGTCTGCTAGAATTTATTAATTAACAGATATGCCATCATAGGGAGGAATTCATTAGCAGAGAAGGAATGGGTTAACATTAAATTGGTGCCTACCAAGATAACAGTTTTGGCTCCACCTGCTGGTAATCTGGCTTCTTTAGCACGTTAAGATGGGCAAAGAAGGTCAGAAAAAGTGCCAGCCTGGACAACCACCAGGTCCTAGGCACTTGCCAAGTTGCCTTGTGAATGACCTGACTCTGGTTTAGTGATGTGTGTCAATCATTAATACTCCGTGTTATGTGTTTTTCAGCCCATGAGAGGACAGCCAGCACCACCTTTAAGAAAGTGTCAGAGACAAAAATGGTAGGAAAGAACACCAAAACTGCTGAAGAGACTGTGCAAATAGAAATGAATTTTGACGTGAGCATGCCAGAGGATCAGGTCGGAAAAACTGTGATAGTATCATCGGAGATCGTGCCTGGGGTGGATCAATTTGAACTGAAAGTTATGGCCAAGCAGAATGAGTCTATTTGTAGCAACATTTCCTGTCCAGTGCCAGAACTGGTTGTGGTGGTGTTTGCGTCGATAAACTACAAGACCTACAGCTACTCCGCAACTGTCACAGGCCAAACGCTAGGGCTGAACACAAATTTAGTTGGTGGTGTGAATGTCTACCCTCAGGAACCTGAATTCCGTGCTAGCACAGCAAATACGGCATCGGTCAATGCAATGTTTTTTTATACCACCTCAAATGGGCTTCCTCAGGCTTCGGTGAATGTCAACTCCTCTTCAGAATTTAACCTGCATGTCCAATGTACCACCACTGCTGTCAGTACTCCATCTCCTTCAGTTACACCTCCTCCAGTATTTACTCCGGCACCCAATGTACCGTCTAACATCGACCTGAATGTGCAGGTGTTTGTGCCAGACTCTCCGGCTCAAAATTATGTCATTTTGTCATCACCAATATCCTTTACAGAGGGTCAATTTGAGATGATGATTACAGCCTTTAGGAATCTAACCATTTGCGTCTTCTCAGGCTTTTCCTGTCCTGAGCCTGAGTTGGTTGTCTGGATCTTTGCACAAATAAACTTCAAGACCTTCACCTACTCTGCGACTGTCACTGAGGGGCAAACACTTGGGTTGAATGTAGATCTGGTTAACGGCTTGAAGGTCTATCCTCAAAACCCTGAATTTACTTCTAGTAAAACGGGCTACACCTCCGTCAACGTAAACTTCATTTATAATTCCAACAATGGACTTCCTAACCTAAGTAAAACTTCTCCCAGCCCATCAACAGTTAACCTGAACATTCAAACTACAGTTTTTGCTGCTACCGATACTACTGCAACAACGCACAAAGCACGCTCCAGAGCATCTTCCATTTTGGGTAAGTAAATGAGAGATAATAATATCAATCTACGCATATTATTATTATTATCCTACTAATATAATAAATGGGAAAGTTCGGATGTTTGGATGTTTGGATGTTTGTTACTCGATCACGCAAAAACGGCTGAGCGGATTTGAATGAAATTTGGCACACACATAGTACATTACCTGGAATAAAGTATAGGATACTTTTTATTCCCATAACCAAAAAGAAACAAATACAAATTTCACTGGAAAATGTAAACTGCAGCCATACACTGTTACACTGGAGGTGTGTTTAGCTTCTAAGGGTAGAATGGTTAATTTGCATATATTCAGCAGTGATGCACTGGGAGACATCTCACTCCAACCTGAATTATCACAAATTCTTTCTGTTTTAAGCAGTGGCGTACCTAGGGCATTTGACACCCGGTGCTGGGTATTAAAAAGACACCCCCCCCCCCCCATAAAAAAAAACAAAAAACAGCAAATGTGGCATGCTAAACGTGACACGGCGGGTAATGCCAGGTGTAGGCTCGCTCCCCCCCCTAAAGTTGTCCTTAGTATAGTATAGTGGCACCAGTATAGCTAACAAAAAATGGGTGCGGTTATAACATGCCGCGCGCATCGCGCGCCGCGGCGAAAAATGGGCGTGGCCATGACCGGATGAGGGCAGAGCTAACTAATTTAAAGTGAACCCGGGATAAGAGTGATATGGAGGCTGCCATATTCATTTCCTTTTAAACAATAGGCAGCCCTGCTGATCTATTTGGCTGCAGTAGTGAACTGAATTACACCAGAAACAATCATGCAGCTAATCTTGTCAGTTCTGACAATATTGTCAGAAACCCCTGACCTGCTGCATGCTTATTCAGGGTCTATGGTTGAAAGAATTAGATGCAGAGGACCAGCACAGCAGCCAGGCAGCTGGTATTGCTTAAAAGGAGATAAATATTGCAGCCCAATATTATTCTCACCTCGGGTTCCCCTTAAAAGTGCAACACAAAGACAGTGGGCCTTTCCCCAGAAAATTCACATAATTGTTAAGGTTTTCTCAAAAAAATACACGTAATGTGAACAGATTTGACCAGAAAATAGTTCAATCATGTCGGCAGATTTGCCCAAAAAACACGTTCAATCATGTCGGCAGATTTGCCCAAAAAACACGTTCAATCATGTCGGCAGATTTGCCCAAAAAACACGTTCAATCATGTCGGCAGATTTGCCCAAAAAACACGTTCCATCATGTCGGCAGATTTGCCCAGAAAATACATGCAATCATGTCGGCAGATTTGCCCAGAAAATACATGCAATCATGTCGGCAGATTTGCCCAGAAAATACATGCAATCATGTCAGCAGATTTGCCCTGAAAATACATGCAATCATGTCGGCAGATTTGCCCTGAAAATACATGCAATCATGTCGGCAGATTTGCCCAGAAAATACATGCAATCATGTCGGCAGATTTGCCCAGAAAATATATGCAATCATGTGGCCAACCTGGCCAGAAAACACTTCAATCATGTAGCAGACCTGGCCAGAACAGTCGATACACCTGCTAATATAAATTAAATAAAAATTTACTCACCTGAAGCAGCAGCAGACCTCCTGTCCCGGCCTCCGTCCGGCGCGCAGCTCTCACGATCCTCTGCAGCCAGCCAGCAACTGAAACTCCCGCGCTGAGAGCAGGGCTACGGGAAAATGGCGCTCGAAGCCCTGCATTGCAGACTCAGTCTCCAGAGCAGGGCTTCGGACGCCATTTTACTGTAGCCCTGCTCTGCCGCTGTTGGAGCTGCGGGCTGCTGCTGTCAGTGAACTGACACAGCGTCTATTAGACGCTGAAAATCAGTTCACGCTGGGGGTGCTTGAACAATATTACGGGGTGCTTCAGCACCCAAACCACCCCCCTGGCACCGCCACTGCCCCAGTATAGCTAGTATAGTTGCCCCAGTATAGCATAGTGGCCCCAGTATAGTTTAGTGTAGCATAGTGGCCCCAGTGTAGCATAGTGGCCCCAGTGTAGCATAGGTGCCCCCAGTGTAGCATAGTGGCCCCCAGTGTAGCATAGTGGCCCCCAGTGTAGCATAGTGGCCCCCAGTGGAGCATAGGTGCCCCCAGTGGAGCATAGGTGCCCCCAGTGGAGCATAGGTGCCCCCAGTGGAGCATAGTGGCCCCCAGTGGAGCATAGTGGCCCCCAGTGTAGCATAGTGGCCCCTAGTGTAGCATAGTGGCCCCCAGTGTAGCATAGTGGCCACCAGTGTAGCATAGTGGCCCCCAGTGTAGCATAGTGGCCCCCAGTGTAGCATAGTGGCCGCCAGTGTAGCATAGGTGCCCCCAGTGTAGCATAGTGGCCGCCAGTGTAGCATAGTGGCCCCCAGTGTAGCATAGTGGCCCCCAGTGTAGCATAGTGGCCCCCAGTGTAGCATAGGTGCCCCCAGTGTAGCATAGTGGCCCCCAGTGTAGCATAGGTGCCCCCAGTGTAGCATAGGTGCCCCCAGTGTAGCATAGGTGCCCCCAGTGTAGCATAGGTGCCCCCAGTGTAGCATAGTGGCCCCCGGTGTAGCATAGGTGCCCCCGGTATGAGGGAAGCTTGGAAGGTGGGGTGGCGGGGTCCCCTCCTTCCGGTGCTTCCCCCTTCTAATTAGCAGCAGCCAGCAGCTTAGCGAAGCGGGCGGGGAGGACTTATTTACTCACCTGCTCCAGGCGATGGCGCATAACGTTATCCTCACGTGACGCTGGTCTCTCTGTCGCTCACTGTGCTTCCGCAAATCAGGAAGCACAGTGGGCGGTGGAGAAGGTGGAGACCAGCGTCAGGTGACGATGACGCTATGCGCCATCGCCTAGAACGCAGGAAGTAGGTGAGTAAGTCTTCTCCGCCCGCTCCTGCCCGCTCATCAAGCTGCTGCTAATTAGGAGGGGGAAGCGCCAGAAGGAGGGGACCCAGGTGAGGGAGGTGGGGGGGCCGGCCCCCCTCCCCGCCGCTTTCCCCGCCACCCCTCCTTTCCGGGTTGCTTCCCCCTCCTGTCCTGCCTGCACAGTGCACAGGCCTCTGTGGGAGGCCTTGGTGACACCCCCTGGGGCACCCGACACCCGGTGCGGGGCGCCCCATGCCGCCCTATGGTAGGAACGCCACTGGTTTTAAGAAAGCAAACGTTTGATTTTCTTAACATCTTAGTAAGGGGGCTTTTAGGACCATTGTAGTCCCTTACACACTCCAATGAGTTCTGGGTCACCATGAGCTTGCTGGGTAGTCTGTACCTCTCGGTGTTACAAGCCCTACTGCATAGAGCCAAATTAATCTATGCCATGCACTGATAAGGATCAAACAATCCACAACAGTCTGTATGTATGTTGGATTATTATGGGTCTGTACAATTTAACAAGCTGACACATTGCATTCCAGCAGTTCTGGAGGTGTGTTTAGCTTATAAGCAGGGCTGTGGAGTCGGAGTCGTGGAGTCGGAGTCGTGGAGTCGGGCAATTTTGGGTGCCTGGAGTCGGAGTCGGGAAAAAATGCACCGACTCCGACTCCGACTCCTAATGAATTTGTAACTGTAATTAAAATAGAAAATAGGATAAAATGTTCTATTTCTCAGATAATAGTCATTAAAAATAATGTATATATACAGTATATATACAGTAATAGCTGTGCTTAGTCCACAAAAATGAAATAAACCAGTCAAAATTAGTTACTTGTGCTGCTTCAATAAAGCAGTCCCCGTATTTTTAAGGTCAGATATACATATCTGATTGTGACTGTATATATATGATGTGTACACAGGAATCTCTTATATATACTAAATAACATCTATGCTGTAAGAATAAAGCCTGATGTGTAGCTGTGTCACTAATAGAGATGGTCAACGAGATGGAAATAATTCTGCATTGATGCTGATTTATGCAAATGTATGCACTCCCTTTGCTGATGAAATCAAATAATGTGATATGTTATTAAAATTTGGTTTCGTGACTACAAATTAAAGGGTAACTGAAACGGATGAAAAGTAAAGTTTTATACATACCTGGGGCTTCCTCCAGCCCCCTTCAGGCTAATCAGTCCCTCGCTGTCCTCCACCACCCGGATCTTCTGCTATGAGTCCTGGTAATTCAGCCAGTCAGCGCTGTCCGGCCGCATGCCGCTCCCACAGCCAGGAACATTCTGCACCTGCGCAATAGTGCTGCACAGGTGTAGTATGCTCCTGGCGGCGGAAGTGTGTGCATGCGCACTACGCCTGACTGGCTCAAGTACCTGGACTCATAGCAGAAGATCCAGGTGGTGGAGGAGGACATACAGGGACTGATTATCCTGAAGGCGGCTGGAGGAAGCCCCAGGTATGTATAAAACTTTAATTTCATCTGTCTCAGGTTTACTTTGTTACACAGTAGTACTATACTCTACATATGCACTCCCCACAGAGCTGCAGGAATCCACTGAGAATGCTGTCCACATTGAACACAGAGGTGTTGTCTGTTTACAATCTCCTCATTCCCCTGCAGAGTACCTGCACATCATTCTTACATGTACCCACACTTACATTGCCTAGGGCCTGATAGATGTTCTTTGTTCCGGTTTGTACCTTTTACAAGTACTCTTACCAAGGACTAGTTTTAGTCTAAAGGGAATAAATATAGTAGTCTACATATCCTTCTCACTTCAGTTGTCTTGTAAAATTCCTAAGCGTTGGCAGTTAAGAGACGAATTTCATGTTACATACTTTTAATCAACAAAATTGTAATATGCAAATTAGAGGAGTCGGAGTCGTGGAGTCGGTGGAATCCTAAACTGAGGAGTCGGAGTCGGAGGATTTTTGGACCGACTCCACAGCCCTGCTTATAAGGGTAACAATGATTAATTTGCATATTTTCAGCAGTGATGCACTGGGAGACATCTCAAGCTCGCTCCAACCTGAATTATTGCACATTCTTTCTGTTATAAGAAAGCAAACTTTTGTTTTTCTTACACTGTTAATGGTAGGGTTCTCAAACTTTGCACAGTTAGTCGTTGGGTGACTAGGGTTATTATTCAGAAAAGTGGTTGGGGTCTATAAAAGCCAATCAAAATTCACCTAATGATTTTCAAGGGGAATATTTACATTTCTGCCATTCTTGCACTGTTAATGGCACGAGCCTCAAACCTGGTATAGTTGATCATTGGGTGACTGAGGTTCAATTTCAGAAAGGGGGTGGAGCCACAAATAGCCAATCAGATTTGTTTCATTCCAATGCAAATTATTGTTGCCAAACACCTCAAAGCTCACAAACTTGGTAATTGAGTAATTGATTAATTGTGTGTTAGGGTTAGGAAAGTGGGCACAGCCAACACCAGCCAAATACATAATCGGGCAACGCAGGGTCATAAGTGGGTGGAGACAAATACAAATTTTACTGGGAAAATGTAAACAGCAGCCATTCTTACACTGTTAATTGTAGGGCTCTCAAACTTTGCACAGTTGGTTACTGGGTGACTGGGGTTAATATTCAGAAAAGTGGGTGGAGCCTACAAAAACAATCAAAAATTACCTATTGATTTTTCAGGGGAATATTTCATTGCTGCCATTCTTGCACTGTTAATGGCACAAGCCTCAAACCTGGTACAGTTGATCATTGCATGACTGGGGTTTAAATTTATATAAGGGGGTGGAGCCCCAAACAGCCAATCTTATTTGTTTCATTTTAATGCAGGTTATTGATGCCAAAGACCGCAAAGCTCACAAACTTGGTCATTGAGTAATTAAGTGTGTTAGGGTTAGGAAAAGTGGGCGCAGCCAACCCCTGCCAAATACATAATCGGGCAATGCTGGGTCATCAGTAAGCGGAAACAAATACAAATTTCACTGAGAAAATGTAAACTTCAGCAATTCTTACACTATTAATGGTAGGGTTCTCAAACTTTGCACAGTTGGTCACTGGGTGACTGAGATTAATATTCAGAAAAGTGGGTGGAGCATACAAAAGCCAATCAAAATCCACTTATTAATCTTTAAGGGGAATATTTAATTGATGCCAGTCTTGCACTGTTAATCACCTGTACCTGGTACAGTTGGCCATTGGGTGATTGGGGTTCAAATTCAGAAAAGGGGTGGAGCCACAGTCAATCAGATTTTTTTTATTTCAATGCAAATTATTGATGCCAAAGACCGCAAAGCTCTTAAACTTGGTCATTAAGTAATTTTGTGTTAGGGTTAGAAAAAGTGGGCGGAGCCAGCACCAGCCAAATACGTACCTGGGCAATGCCGAGTCTTCAGTGGTCGGAGACAAACACAAATTTCACTGGGAAAATGTAAACTGCAGCCATTCTTACACTATTAATTGTAGGGTTCTAAAACTTTGCACAGTTGGTCACTGGGTGACTGGGATTAATATTCAGAAAGTGGGTGGAGCCTACAAAAACCAATCACAATTCACCTATTGATTTTCAAGGCAAATATTTAATTGCTGCCATTTTTGCACTGTTAATGGCACAAGCCTCAAACCTGGTACAGTTGATCATTGGGTGACTGAGGTTAAATATTTAGAAAAGGGGTGGGGCCACAAACAGCGAATCAGATGTGTTTCATTTCAATGAAAATTATTCATGCCAAAGACCACAAATCTCACAAACTTGGTCATTGACTATTGACAATTGTGTGTTAGGGTTAGAAAAAGTGGCCACAGCCAACACCAGCCAGATACATACCCGGGAAACATTAGGACATCAGTGGGTGGAGAAAAATACAAATTTCACTGCCAGAATGTAAACTGCAGCCATTCTTACATTGTCTGTCAATGGCAGGGTTCTTAAACTTTGCACAGTGGGTGACTGGGATTAATATTCAGAAAAGTAGGTGGAGCCTACAAAAGCTAATCAAAATTCACCCATTGATTGTCGAAGGAGTGGAGCCACAGCCAATTATTGATGCAAAGCTCACAAACTAGGTCATCATTGAGTAATTGTGTGTTAGGATTAGAAAAAGTGGACAGAGCTAACACTAGCCAATTACATACCCGGGCAACGCCGGGCGACCAGCTGGTTGATTTATAAAGCGGCAACATATTCTGTGGCACAGTACAAAGTAAGAAACAAACATGTGGTACATAATAATGCAGACAATGGTGTACACCAATATACAAAATACAGAGTCGGTAACAAAATACAGAATCGGTACAAAATACAGAATTGGTAATTACAGTGACAAAAGTAACATGACAAATAAAATGTGTAACATATTCCAAGACACAAAAGATGAGAGAGCCCTGCAGGGCAGTTTATGGTAAATTGGGTAAATTGCACCCAGGGCGAGGGTGTAAAAATTGTGCCCCCTTTCCCCCCATCCCCGTGGACTCGCGAACCTCTACAATTTAGGGACAGTCACACAGCCACAGGTCACAAGTAGATCTGCCTACTTACTAGTGACCAGCCGCTCATCCAGGAGGAAGGTGGGACTAGGAAAAAACACAGGCAAAGAGAGCCCAGAAAGCCAACTCTTCCATGGGTGCCGCACACTGGCAGCCTGCAGTACCGCTACAGAACATCAGGTGTCATCACGCGGTGGTGACGTGATGATTACTTGACATCGGACGCAGGCAGCCCAAGAGGAGTCAAGGACGGTGATCACTCTGGTAATCTTCTTTCTTCTTCCATTTGGCTGCACTGCGTGTCACCAGCTCCCTAGCGGTTATGTCCTTCTGCCTGCGCCCTCCTTCTTCTACTTGCTGGTCTGCGCCCAGGGCAGCCGCCCTACCCACGCTGCCCAAGAAACGGCCCTGACCCTGCCCTTGCGAGCTTACAATCTAAAGGAATAGGGGGAAACAAGAGGTGGGGTAGTATACAATGTTCATGCCTAGAGGCAGTGTGTTTTAGGATATCTAGTGGGAGTGCAACTTGGCCTTAGGTTAAAGGAGAATGGCCTAAGGTAGAGCATATGCTTGTTAGAAAAAGTGAGTTTTGAGGGATTGTTTAAAGATATCAAAGGTAGGAAAACTAAAATTTTACGCATTGAACCAGTAATGCGTAAAAATGTATGTGTTAATGTTCCTGCAGTAGCGGGAATGCGTAAAAATGTACGCAATGCGTCCCGCCGACCTCTGAGGTCGGCAAGCTGACAGCGGGGGACTGGAGCAGCAGTGAGTGACTATGAGGGTACAGGATGGCTGCATGGGGCTGGTAGAAGCCCCAGGTAAGTGAAACTCATTTTTTTATTTTGCTTGGACATTCCCTTTAAAACAGAAAGTATTTGCGATAATTCAGATTGGAGTGAGCATATGATGTCTCCCACATTGCTTCATTGTTGGATATGCAAAATCATTCTTTGTTCCATAGCACTTTAGTAAAAGGGCTATTTGGTCCTTTGTAGCCCCCTGCACACTACACTGAGTTCCGGTTTACCATAAGCTTGCTGGGTAGTCTGTAACAAAGGTAGGAGAGAGACATACAATTAGAAACCAAAACTGGGAGTGGGAGTGACTGGATAAGTAAATGTGAGGAGTGAAAGGATGTGTGTGTCGCATGGCTGCACAATATTATATATTTATTTATATAGCACCAACATCTTCCGTAGCACTGTTCATAGTACAAAACAAATATTGGGGAACATAGATACATGAGAAATTCAAAACTCTGTACAATCAAGACATCCAGCAATACAAGTGCAAATGCGTGTTTGAGACATCACTAAACTTGGTACACAGTCATATAACAGTCATTACAGCAAAATAAGAAAGAATAGGAGGAGGTACAATCTAAAGGGTAGTGGGGTGGAGGCAATAGGGAAGGTGACACAAGAGTTAGCAGATGAGGCAGTGAACCTCTCCACTGCGATCTACAGCAAATTATAAGGTGTGTTGTGAGAGTATGTTTGAAGGTTTCAAGACTGGGAGCATGACAGACAGGCTGTGGGAGAGTCCCAAAAGAGAGAGGATGCTGGTGAGAAGTCCTGGATGCAGGAGTGAGAGGAGGTGACCAAGCTAAAGGACAAGAGGGTCTCCTGGGAAGAGCGAAGGTTCCAGGTGAGATGGTATCTGGAGACTACTGAGGAAATGTATGGAGGTGACAACTTATGTAGAGCTTTGTATGATATCATGAAGAGTTTAAACTGGATCCAATATGCCTCTAATAGGTTATAAACACACAATATGGACAGTATACCCATGACTATTGCTGCTCAGATTAGTTTTCCTAAAATTGTGAAGATAGCCTTGACTGGGTAACATTGAGGCAGGGAACACACTTGACTGTTTTTGTGCGCGTTTTCTGCACAGAAAAACTGAGAACTAATTTTAAACAATGGGCTAGTTCACACTTAAAATGTTGTTCGCGTGCAGAAAAAAAACATTCTGCATGATGATTCTGCACATTCTGTCAGATTTCTCTATCAATTACATCAGCTGCTGTGAAAAAACGCGTGCATTTTTCTGCATAGAAACACACTTGGTGTGCAGAAAAACTATGCAGAAAAATGCACACAGAAAACTGAAAGACAAGTGTGTTCTCTGCCTCAACAGAACATATAAATACATTTTCCCTATTTTGGTACGGTACTATGGTGCCAGAGTACTTAAAAAAGGGGAGGTGTCACAGTACCCAGTGAGTTCATGGAGAAGCAGATCCATTAGGATTTTTGGGTAGGAGGAAATGATTTGCATATTCACTTATGCTGCATTATGGGAAGTCTCTTCCTTGTGTGAAGCTGAATACGTTGAAATCTGTTCTGTTTTAGGAAGGCATAATTATACTTGGCATACTTTTTTACCATACATTTGTTTTAGCTGCCCAGGAGAAGGGTTAGTGTTAGGTGTAGTGGAAGTAAGAGAGTTAGGGCTGGTTCACACGTGCGTCTGCTCGGCTTTTGGTGGCAGTGTGTTAGTCAGCATTTCGGCTGCGTCATGTTCAGGCTTTCAGCGGCTTTCCATGGCTTTCAGTTGTGGTTGGCGGTTTTCTTCCCCATAGTGGGACATTAGCTGCGACGGGTTAACCACCCCAGGACTCTTCATGTAGTGTCCAGTGTTGCCTTGAACGCCAAGGAAAGTTGGGATCGGAACACTGCATTCGCGCAAATGCCGGTAAATGCCCGGTACAAATGCTCTCATTCACATGAATGGAAGTGTTTTTAATGCCGAGTCCCAAACACCAGCGACAGACGCCCGTGTGGACCACCCCTTAGCGTGAGAGGAGGGATTAGTTGAGTAGTTTGACATAAGAATATTTCAAATAGTATGAAGGCCAGATTTATACTGTTAATAACCCTAGGCCAAGTATGTTGGGACTCCTCATTTCATGTGTTGTTCCCCATTTTCAGTTTTCTCTTTCATATGAAGCAACCCCTTTTTCATCCCCCCAAGGCACGGGCCTTGGTGACCCTTCCAAAAATCCAGCCTTGGATATCGGTGGTTTAAAACTACCCATATTGATACTATCGTATACTGCTTGCGCAACACTCATTAGCCCTAGAGATTACTGCCATTTCTGAAGGGCCTGTAATTAAATTGATTACATTTCTCCATTCATTTTTTGAAGATTAAATTGATCATCTTTAGGGAGAGGTGTAGTAGCCACATTTGATACTGAGCACATAGCTGGGAGGACTGCAGTGTAACAATAAGCCACATAACTCATTAACTTTATAATCTTTCTGCAGATTGTGGGCCTCTTCATGCAATACTCCCCCTTCTCCTGCTTCCATTGATTCTACTCTGCTGATCCCCCAATCGGCATCTTCTCTGTAAGTACCAAGACAAAACAGGCTCAGAGAAAAATGTTCCTCCTGCCCTTCTTGTTTTCACGCAATGACCACCTTCAGTGCGCATATAATAAAGGCTCTGGTTAAAAAGGGCACCAGATACAAACAATATTGAAGTTATCATTTAGTAAAATGGGTGCCATGAAATATCATTCATAACACTGATATTATACTCTTCTCCACTGTAACCTCTATTTTTACATTTAGGAAAATAAGCACCAGTAAAAGTGGTAAAACATTGATCAATTTACCGATATTGCACTACTTCATTCATATAGTAAAATATCTTTAATACTGATATTTCACTATAACCTAGCCCCTCTCTACTCTCACACAGAACCCTCCCCTATTGGTGCCTAACCATAAACCCCCTCCCCTTGTGTGCCTGAGTGTTAGACCACATAATGCTGCCCTACCCTAACACACCCCTGGCGGTGCCTAACCTTAATCCTCTCTGGTGGTGCCTAACCCTGAGTCCCCACTGGTGGTGCCTAACCTCAAACCCGCCCACACCTGTAGTGCCTAACCTTAAAAAAAACACACACACACACACACACACACACACACACACACGGAGTGCGCTTAACTTTAATTCTTTTGTGTTTGGGTTCATAATCTGTTCGCCATTCACGTTCGGCTTTATACTTTACAGCACTCAAGGCCCACTGTCACCAATTCCCCCCCCCCCCCCACACACACACACAATTGCCATCACTGGTGTGCAGGAGGAAAGCTATTAAACAGATATTTCAGCCCATGTCTCAGGATTATCAGGAAACAGCAGATGCAGTAGAGCATGCTGTGACTGTCTCATCACACACCAGGAAGTGAGGGAGATGCAGAGAACTCTGGAATGCAGACAGTGTGCGCCAGTGGCGTAACTAGGCCCCACTGAGCCCCAACGCAGAATTTCAGAGCGGGCCCCCCCCCCCTCCTTAGGGCCCGCTCGGGCCGTTTTGTGGGGGCTGGAGGGGTGGCAGCATTAGGGGAAAGCCTTGGCCACAGTCAGCGGGGAGAGGGGAAGTTCCCCCCCCTCTCCCTCACCTCAGGGCTCTCCCCTCTGCGCTCCCCTCCAGCTTAAGTTACAGTGTGGGCAGCGGGCAGCGGCGGGCAGATACATACCTTCCACCGCATACTCCTCGCTCTAGCGTCTGACGTCACTTCCGGAAGTGACGTCACTCCCAGAAGTGAGCAGGGGAGCAGGGGCTGCAGGCCCTATTGTTACGCCAGTGGTGTGCGCAGAGCAAAGCAGGACGGCTGTGGACCAGGAGAGATGATTTACTTTGATTTTACTATGTGGCCTTATCCCTCCCAAGTTTTGACACCTTTTTGCTTTTTCTGCTCAAGGCCACGGCCTTTGTTGCCTTCCCAGAAATCTAGCCCTGTTGCCATCATGACAGGTGTGCTGGGCATTTTCATCCTGCCCAAGAAGAAATATTTTCAGGGTTCAGACATTGATAAAGATGGTAAAGTGTTAGGAGTTAGGGAAATGGAGGTTAGTTTTATCATCTTGGGGGATCAGTTAGTGTTTTGTATGATTTTAGCAGTAGAGCGTGAGATTAGGCGACAGGAAGGGGCATTCCTGAAGGAGAGAGGATAAGGGTAGAGATCAGGAAGTGAAAATATGGGGTGTTAACTTTAGGCATCAGGAAGGGATGTTATGGACAGGTTAGGTATCCAAAAGCAGTTAGAGTCAGGTCAATGAAGAGAGCAGCTAGGCTGAAACAGACTACAAAAGAGATATCACATAGCCAAGAATGATGTGCACAGCCGAAGCTTGGCACTGCCAGCCAAACCCCTGATTCAGGAACAAAATCAATGAGGCGCTAAGGAGCAATGTAAGGATAGTGCACCATAATTTCCCTCAGTTCACTCAGCAACTTAAAAAAAGAGGCCACATTTCCTTTGCCGTGTTTTGGAACCTTGCAGTGCCCCCTTCATCCAGGAGAAAGCTCAGCATACACACTGACACTGACATATGGCATAAAATTAATGAATAAATCATTATTTCTCAGTTTTCTTCAGCATGGTCACACAAAAGGGCAATTAAGTATCCTTAGTGTAATAAGCTCAGTTTCAGCCAATGATGCTGTAAGGGAATAGTTTTTGTATGGTTTTTCTGCTTTAAAACTTGTGAACAGATTTGTTTTTCTTACTTAGCATCTATTGTATGGGATTCAATTTAATGTAGTAGAATTACAATCTGTCATAACATACATAGAAGATAAACACATTTCCCTTTTTTCTAACTCTTTATTGCCCAAACAGTTATCCTGCTTGCTTTTGTCTCAAATTAATGACATATGTATAAAAATCACAAGTGCTTTTCACCTCCACCAGCTCAGAATACAGCAGTGCTGGGAGGTGCCATTACATGGCTGTATTTTATCATAAAGTTCATTCAAAAGCTCTCCAATAGGGAGAGTCATCTCTCCTCCGTTTACAGTCTCTGAAACAATCTCTGCTTTGTTAGCTAAGCCTTATCTAGTGCAAGTAGTGATCAGAGTACAACCTGAGAAGTTGCTGTGCAGAACAGCAATATAACTGATAAACCTTGCAGCACAGCAAAACATTATTGTCAGTTACATTTTATAAAAGAATTATTGTGCCCCTAAAAATTGTAAAGTGGACCTGAACTCTTGCACAGGACACATGGAAATCACAGAGAGAAATGCACCATGTGTGTATTTAGAGAAAAGAGCCTGCCTAACTCCCCGCTCATTTGTAAGTAATCACAGGTGTAATTTGATCTGTCAGCACAGAACTTCAGTAGTCTTCGGAAGACACAGCTAATATGTATCCACAGGATGTTAACCCTATGGCCTCGATTCATCAGTTTGCGGTAAAAAATTGCCGTTCCTTAATTTACCGCATGCGATAATTACTGAATGCTTAGTAGTTTTCAGCAATTTTTTTTAGTTGTCGGTAGTTTGTTAAAAGATCGCTAGTGTTCGGTAATGATGCAGTAAGCGTGCCGTAAATATCGATACTAGCGATCTTTTAGTGGATACAAGCCATATTCAAAGTGCATTGTGGGTAAGGAGGGTGCATTGTGGGCAATTTAAACAGAACCTGAACTGAAAATGAAAAGTGAAAATAAATATAAACACGTCTTAAAAAAAAATGGCCATTACCCCATAACAGCGTTATGCAGGGAGCATTCACCAGAAAATAATCGTTATGCAGGGAGCATTCACCAGAAAATAATCGTTATGCAGGGAGCATTCACCAGAAAATAATCGTTATGCAGGGAGCATTCACCAGAAAATAATCGTTATGCAGGGAGCATTCACCAGAAAATAATCGTTATGCAGGAAACATTCACCAGAAAATAATCGTTATGCAGGGAGCATTCACCAGAAAATAATCGTTATGCAGGGAACATTCAACAGAAAATAATCCTGTAAAAAAAATAAATTCACTCACCTCACATGCGCAGGCAGCTCCCCGACGATCCTCCAGCGACGATCCTCCTGCAGCCAGCCAAATCTCCCGCGCTGACAGTCAGGCAGAGTGCAAAGCTATGTCAAGATGGCGCCCAAAGCCCTGTACTGGAGACACAAATAGTCTCCAGTGCAGGGCTTCAGCAGCCATCTTGCCGTAGCCCTGCTCTGCCTCCGGGAGGCAGTCCCCGCAGTGGGCTGCGGGGAGATGAACCGGGCGCGGGCGGGCAGCGGCGGAGATGAGAGGCAGAAGGAGGGGACCCAGGTGAGGGAGGGGGGGATCTGTCCCCCCTCCCCGCCGCTGTCCCCACCCCTCTTTCTAGCGCTGCTCTTCCCCTTCCATCAGGGTTGTGATGACACCCCCTTGGGTGTCAGTCACATGGGGCGCCACGCCTCCCTGCGCCCAATGGTAGGGACGCCACTGACTGTTGCTTATCTATTAGAGCAGAGAGGAAGTTCTGAGTTCAGGTGCGCTTTGAGGCATGGTAAATCCACTTTCACCTCTTAATCTAAATCATTTTACGCCTCATTTACAATTATCTGACGACCACTTTTTAATTGGCTATCTAATGACTTTCCTTTCTAATTCCTATCCACTGGACAGGACACAGCTGTAAAGTTTCGGGAGACTGCTACATTATAGCAAATGAAATTCGCTTTATGTCTATATTTTAATTATGTATATTTTCCTTTTCCAGGTTTCTTACAAGATGCAGTGATTATGAAGAAGACCTGTATACAAAAGGCTCTTCTGAAATCAGAAAAATCGTTCACCAAAACAAAGGCAGAGAAATATTAAATTAATGCTATGTTGTTTAGGGATGGTCAATAAGACGCAAATCATTTTGAGTTGATGCATTATCCTGCATAAACTCAAAATTATTTGCATTTCATTGACTATTCCTAATGTGTGTGTGTGTATATATATATATATATATATATATATATATATATATATATATATATATATATATATATATATATATATATATAGTGCTACCTAATAAAGACATGATCAGTAAACACATGAAACTATAAAGTACAAGTCCAAGAAACAAAGTAGAAATATGTTTGCTAATGTAAGAGATATGGATTAGTCAGCTTCAAAGGTATACGGGTATTACTCTACCAGTTATCATCCTTTAGATCAGGGGTCCCCAAACATTTTGGGTCGAGGGCCAGGTCAACATACTTCAGATTGCTGGGGGGCCGGAGTATGCATAAAATGATGTATTTGCGGGTCAGACAGTGAAGCATACCCAGTTGACAACCTGCAGTCCAATTGGACAGCAGTGTCACCTGATGTGGAATTTGATTGGAAACCAGTGAATTACTGCTTTCTGGCTTCCATGTGGATGGGTGGTGCCAGCACTGCTATTCTATATGTGGACCACCAATATTTAAAGATGTAGCTGACCACATCTATAAGTAATACATTTTGTGTGTGGGGGGCTGGTAAAAAAGCCTCAGGGGGCTGCATACGGCCCGCGGGCCTTAGTTTGAGGACCAATGCTTTAGATTGTAAGCTCCCAAGGGCAGGGCTTGTTCACCATTCTGTGTCTTGGAATTTGTTATTAATTTAGTGTGTTGCAATTGTTATATATTGTATTCACCATATTATATTTGTCACTGTAATGACAAATTCTGTATTTTGAACCAGTGTCTATATCTTGTATTGTCTGTATTATTATGTACCCCGTGTTTGTTCGGTACCATGTACAGCGCTATGGATTACGTTGGCACTTTTTTAATCAATAATAAATTATAATAATTATAATATCGTTGAAAATGTTTATCTGTCAGGTGTACACTGCAGCAGAAATTCAAAAGGGGTCTCTTACTGCAGGAGATGCACTATAAAGCTATGTACACACATACGACAACGATCGTTCGTTGTGAATGACGAACGAACTTTTAATTGATGAAAGAACGACCTAAGTAAAGTTAGTTTTTAAAAGTGTGTAACGATCTGATCGTTAGAACGAACGTTACATCACGTAAAGCAACTATTGCGCTTGCGCATAAAAATGAAAAGTTCCATGGAGAAATAGTGAAATGCGCATGTGAAGCCTAGTACGAACGACCATTTCCAACGATGTACTACTTTTGCAAACGATCGTCGTTGAGAAAAATCCACCAAGCTAGATCGTTCGTTTTTAACGATCTAGCTCGTCCGTTGTTAGACTTAATGGTCGTTGGCTGCTTTTTTTTTAAACAATCGTTGTTTGAAACGATCGGGGAACGATCGTTTCAAATGACTATAGTCGCATGTGTTTACGCACCTTAAGGATCCCAGTCAATAATAGTAAATGAACACAAATTTTGCATAATCATCATTTTGCATCGTAATTTGCAATTGCGATGCAAAATCGTACTGCAAAATTCTGAATTAATTTTGCATGTAAACGTAATCACTCAGGAACAGTAATTTTGCAATTTTGTATAATGTTCACATACTTTCGTGACAACTTTAGTGGTAAATAGCAAAGCCCCCCCATACATACTATCACCAAAGTTGCAACGTATGTTTAGGGGAATAGTGGAAACACATCAAAAGAAGGATTTTTCAAAAAGACTGTGATAATTGATCATGTGCAAAGGAAACATTTTTTTAATTTACAAAAACCCTTTTTCCTTTGTATTTTTAAAATCGATTTTCTCAAAAATTACAAGGTCTTTTTGATTTTTTTTTTACCTTGTTCCCACCCTTCCTCTTAACCTCCCTGGTGTTCAATTTACCCAGGATTTCTGTGCAAAAAGTAGTTCAATTAATTTCAAATCATTTTTAAGAATTTTTTTGTTATATTAAACTCAATACAGGTTATTGTATTAAATTCATAAAAAAAAAAATAGTTTGCCGCTAGATGTTGATGACGCTGCGTCATCAACACCGATTGCCAGGAACATGTAATCACAGAGTGAGAAGCAAATCTGCCGAGGGACATGGAAGAAGACACTGGGTAAGCTATCAGAGGTATACGACGAGGGATCAGCACGCCAATGGAGAGCATAGGTTAGCCAGGCATAGTTACCCCAGTATAGGTAGCCAGGTATAGGTGCCAGGGCTGTGGATTCAGAGCAATTTTGGGTATCTGGAGTCGGAGTGGGAGTCTGAGTCAGTGGTTTTATTAAAGCTAATGGGAACCCACCTTAAAAAAAAGAAAAGTCAGATACTCACCCAAGGAGAGGGAAGGCTCGGTCCTAATGAGCCTCCCCTCTCCCGGTGCCTAATCCCGCTCAGGATCCCCCATAGCAGTATTCGACCGTTTCGGTCAAATATTGGCACTTCCGCCGCCGAAAGGAGGTTTCAGAAGTCTTCAGGAGCACTCGGGCTTCCGAAGACGGGCCACTCCATACTACGCATGCGCGAGCGCCCTCTATGACGCACTCGCGCGTGTCTATGATGTACTCACGCGTGCGCAGTATGGAGCCGCCGACCTTCGGGAGCCCGAATGCTTCCAAAGACTTCTGAAGTCCCCGCGGCGGCGGATTTGACCGGAGGATCCACCGGGCACCGGGAGAGGAGAGGGTAGGCTTATTAGGACTCAGAGCCTTCCCTCTCCTTAGGTGAGTATCTGACTTTTTTTTAAAAAAGATGGGGTTACATTAGCTTTAAAGATTTTTTTAATTCAAAATATTTAGTTGCACCACTCTGACACATACAAAGATAATGTCACGCTGATGCGTGATGCGTAACGTACAATATAACACACAATACATAAAGAGTGGTCCGGACCGGTCCGTAGTCAAAGACAGAGTCAGATATCGAGGTACAGAGTAGTTAGGCAAAATCGTAGTCAATAACAAGCAGGAGTCATACACTTATGTCAGATGTCAGTCGTATTGTAAAGATCAGGCAATAACGAAGTCAGAGACAGGCCAAGTCGTAACGTATATCAGATGGCTAAGGTACAGAAGGACTAGACAGAGGCAAGGTCAGGAGGCAGGCAAAAGGTCGGTACACAGATAATCGATACAATAGATGTTACTTCAATAATAGGAGGATATTACGAATAAATTACAAAATATAACTACAAGAACAATACTGACTGACTAGAGTACATATATATTGTGCGTCTACACAATATATTAATGTATCTCAATAGCTAGCTAGCTAGGCCAGGAACCAGCGTACTGATTAGTATTAAGGCCAGCGTGTGAATGACTCGCCTGGCCTAATATACCTTAGCAGAGGGAATGAGCCCAGCCCACAGGAGGATGGTTTCCTATCAGACACGTCTCTTTAACCTATAAGAGCCGCTCTGGACCCACCACGGAAAGGTAAAGTTGTTACAGATAAATAAACACTCCTTCAAGCCTATGAGCATTTCAGTGCATGCTTTTCACCCTTCTCTTTTCTTAAAGTGAACCAGAGACGTTGGACAAAAGTTTTTATACATACCTGGGGCTTCCTCCAGCCCCATAAGCCTGGATCGCTCCCACGCCACCGCCCTCCGCTGCTTCTATCCGCCGGTACCGAGTCCCGTACTTACGGCCAGTCGACGCACGCGCAGTAAGTCACTGCCGGCGGACGCGGCCAATTGTACGCAAGAACAGGGACTTCTCCATACCCTTACACATGCGCCTCCATACTACGCAGGTGCATGCGTAAGGATTTGGAGGGAGCCCCTATTTATGCGTACAATTGTCCGCGTTCGCCGGAAGTGACGGGACCCGGTAGCGGCGATAGAGACAGCGGAGGACCGCGGCGTGGGAGCGATCCAGGCTTATGGGGCTGGAGGAAGCCCAAGGTATGTATAAAAGCTTTTTCATTTTTTATACACTGGTCGTCTCTGGTTCCCTTTAACTAGGGTTATACAGGTGGCAGCCATTAGCAATTCCTCCTTTGCCGGACACCTCCTACTCCACCAGTTTGCCGAATTCTGTCCCGGCAATATGAAAGGAAGGGAGGGGTTCCTAGAATAAATGTAAAATATTTTATATTTGTCATCATGCAGCTGAAAAAAGGCAACTATTTATTATTATAATTTAGAAAATAGATTTCATTTCTGAAATCTTGTATTTTTAATTTGGGTCCACTTTAAGTGAGGAGTCAAGAGTCAGATGACTTTTGTACCCACTCCAGTGCCCTGATAGGTAGCCAATATAAATGTCCCTAGTATATTTGGCCATTATAGGTATAACAGTATAGGTTAGCCAGAAATAAGTGTCCCAGTATAGTCAGCAGCTATAGATGCTACAGTATGAGTTAGCCAGGTATAATTTTCCCCAGTATTAGTCAGCTGTAAGGGCTTTCTTCCCCCCCTCGTGTTGTATTCCTGATACCCCCCCTCCCTCCACTGTTCATCGATCCCCCCCTCCCCCCCCCTACTGATCCCCCTGTGTGACTTTCGTGATCACCCCTCCCTCCACCAATCAACCCCCATTACCTCCTGATCCCCTGGCAGTGCTGTGAATAGAGCATGAGGAGTTTTACTCACAGAGGCTCTTTCCAGCAATGATCGCATATTCTTCTCCGTGTGCTGCTCTGGGCTACTGTATGTAGTGCCGGGGATGTAGCTTTTCAGCAAAATTTTCAGCCTTATTTCTTCTATCCTATAAGTTCCTATACCTGTTCTAATGTGGTCTGGCTTACTGCAGCATTTTCTAGTTGCAAAGTGGCTGTGTTATCTCTGTTATATAATCTAATCTTCTCTCTTCTGTCGGCTCTGTTGGGCTCAGGCAGGAATGTGCTGTCTGATGTTATTGGCAGAAGCTATACACACCCTCTCCACAGCCTATCACAAGCTTATAACAGCCATGTCTTTTGTTTGTAAACACTGCCTAAAACTGGCAATTACAAGCCAGGATTGCAGCAGGGAGTGGCAGAAACAGCACAGAGGGGCCCAGGAGAACATAATGAATAGAATGGTATGCTTTTTATTGTAAGAATTTTAGAGTCTCTTTAACCATAATTCCAAAAACGAAACACGTTTCAAAGGCCTATACTGGCTTCATCAGGCTATAATAGGTGTAACTATTATATGAATCTTAGCCAGCATAAGCCGCTCTGGAGATAATTGACTGTTTGAGTCTACCTGGGGAGGTAAGTGCACCACTACCTTCCTTTTTACACTGGTCTTAATAACTTTTATTTTAAACTTGTGCCTCTGCTCACATATTAATCAAGCATTACTGAATTTTAATTCTACTGCAACTTTTTAAATACATAGATTTTATTTTTTTATTTTTTTTTATGTTTTGGAGTTTTGGAGCTTTTACAAAATTATTTATTTTACTCTTTAACTTTAAATACAATACATGTTTTTGAGGTGAAAAGGTAACATTACAATCATAAAGTTACAACTTGGTCCCCCTGCATTGCTGGTTAACTCGGCCATGTAACATTTTGAGGATTTCAGAAGATCAAACAAGAAAGTCTCAAACAACAAAATACTGCAGTCCCGGGTTTAATACATAGTTAGGAAATACAATATTATTGCTTTCCATAGCGAGAACATTGCAATAGATTTAATGAGTATCAGAAACGGCAAGGTTCTGATAGGGATAATCTATGAGATGCAAAAAATTCCAAGTTCATGCAGGATTATGCAAATTCTGGATGCAAACATATGTGTCTTGAAAATGGACCAATCGGTTTAAACCTTGGTGGGACGTGATTGGTCCATTTTCAAGCTGCATACATTTTCAAACAAAATGCACAAAATCCTGCATGAATTAGGAATTATTTGTATCGCATTGATCATTCCTAGTTTCTGATAGAAAGTACTCATTTACATTGGAAAACACAGTACTCATTTGATGCACCACACTGCTATATCATTCATGCACCTCACTGTTGTAATAGAATATTTTAACAGAAAAAAATGTTTTCCCTTTAAAATCAATTTTTTTTTTTTGCAATCAAATATTATTTTCTTTATCACCTTCAGTTTCACATAAGTCATCATAGCCCTTCAAATGTTTGTTCTGATTAAGCCAGTCCTATAAAGTTTCATGGTGCGTGTCCTTTTAATCACTCTAGAAAAAGCCACACATTGTAAATGTGCTGTTTTTTGGCGGCTTTATTTGCACATTATTGGGACAGCATGGTGGCGTAGTGGTTAGCCCTCGCCAGGGCCAGAGCTACCATAGGAAAAAATGGGCAATTGCCCCAGGGCCCCAGAGCCTGTAGGGGCCCCCAAGGTGTCCCTCCCCCATCTTAACTGTTGCTCCCCAGGGACTCTGCAGAGTCTGTTAATTTAGGAGGTGATTGGGGGAGGGTCAGCAGCTACCTCAGGGGACCCAGGAGTAAAATTTGGCTGCAACAAAGGGCCTCTAATGACGCGTTTTGGTCGGGGGGTGTCTGTAGGGGGGCCCCCAGGCTAATTTTGCCCTAGGGCCCAATTGTTACTTGAACCGGCCCTGACCCTCACCATGCAGCGCCAGGTCCCCGGTAGTGTTGGGCGAACAGTGTTCGCCACTGTTCGGGTTCTGCAGAACATCACCCTGTTCGGGTGATGTTCGAGTTCGGCCGAACACCTGATGGTGTTCGGCCTTTTAAGTTCGGGTTCGCCCCGAACTACTGAATGGCCGCCGAACAGGGCCGAACAGGGCCCCTGTTCGGCCGAACAGGGCCCTGTTAGCCCGAACATGCCGCAATACGGCCCCCCTATGGGGTCGCAGGCATAAGGGGGCAGCATGCCCCGATCGCGGGGGGGTCGGAAATTTCCCCCACCCCCTCCGCTAGCGCTCCCCCCTCTGCCCGCTTCCCCATAAAAAAAGTTTAAGGCAAGTTAAATAGTACTTGGTGGCTGGCCTGGCACTGGCAGTGGAGTGAGGAGGAGGAGGAGTCCGAGTAGCAGAGTGACGCGTTGAGGCTGGGCAGTGGGCGGTTCAGCGGTAGTACCCTTGTGGTACTTCCGCCCTTTCTCTGACCTCACGTCCTCTACGTGATGACGCATACGAGGGTACGCGTGACGCGTACCCTCGTATGCAGAGGACGTGAGGTCAGAGAAAGGGCGGAAGTACCACAAGGGTACTACCGCTGAACCGCCCGCTGCCCAGCCTCAACGCGTCACTCTGCTACTCGGACTCCTCCTCCTCCTCACTCCACTGCCAGTGCCAGGCCAGCCACCAAGTACTATTTAACTTGCCTTAAACTTTTGTTATGGGGAAGCGGGCAGAGGGGGGAGCGCTAGCGGAGGGGGTGGGGGGAATTTCCGACCCCCCCCCCCCCCCGCGATCGGGGCATGCTCCCCCCTTATGCCTGCAACCCCATAGGGCCCCCAAAATGGGCATGTTCGGGGGTCCCATTGACTTCCATTGAGTTCGGGCCGAACATGCCGAACATCTGGCCCATGTTCGGCCTGTTCGGCTCGAACCCGAACATCCAGGTGTTCGCCCAACACTAGTCCCCGGTTCATATTCCAGCCAGGTCAACATCTGCAAGGAGTTTGTATGTTCTCCCCATGTCTGTGTGGGTTTTCCCCGGGCACTCCTGTTTCCTCCCACATCCCAAAAACATAGATAATTTTATTGGCTTCTCCCTAAAATTGGCCCTAGACTATGATACATGCACTACACGATACATACATAGACATATAACTATGGTAGGAACTAGATTGTGAGCTCCTCTGAGGGACAGTTAGTGACAAGACAATATATAAGACAATATATATATTATTCTGTATACAATAATATGTCGGCACTATATAAATACCTAAATAAATATAAGGTACTGACACAATGCAATGCCCTAATATGAAACTTTTTCTAAGGCCCCTTGCACACTAAGGCCCGGTGCACACCAAAAACCGCTAGCAGATCCGCAAAACGCTAGCGGTTTTTGAAACGCTCTTTCTTATTTTTATGAAGCGTTTTAGGTAGCGCTTTGCGGTTTTGGGTAGCGTTTTTTGGTGTAGTAGATTTCCTATATTGTTACAGTAAAGCTGTTACTGAACAGCTTCTGTAACAAAAACGCCTGCAAAACCGCTCTGAACTGGCGTTTTTTGTTTGCGTTTTTCCTATACTTTACATTGGAGGCAGAAAAGCCTCTGCAATCCAAAAAATTCCCTAAGCCTGGGAGTATGCGTTTCAGCCAAACGCCTCCCGCTCTGGTGTGAACCACCCCATTGAAATACATTACCCTAGCGTATCCGCAGCCGCAAGCGGTTGTAAAAACGCCAGAAAACCCGCTCGGTGTGCACCAGCCCTGACTGTGGTACTCTTCCCCACCGCAAGGGACATGCAAGACTTGCATAATTAGTGACTGCGATGGGATGCAGCGTGACCGAAATATCCTAATTGTCATAATATCATCACAAAGTCTGCAGCACGTTGCCGCATAAACATGGCTTGCTGCACGGATCATGCAGTAGTGCAAGTCAAAAACAGTGCATGGCGGGAGCACAGTGTGGAGCTCATGAGCGGACCAACGGAAATCCCAGTGATGTACTTCCGGCCCCGCAGGGAGTACATCCCAAGCCGGGGGTGGGCCTATGTATATGACCCGTCACACCATGGTGTAGGGGGGACATTACTATTAACTTCAATTTAATAATTAGTATTTACTAAATAACTACAATTACAATGATGAAAACGAATCATCAGAGATTTAAATTTTGGCAACACTTACCATTTATTTACATAAATGGTAAGTGTTTTTTTACAAATAAATCACATGGACAAAGATGATATTATGCCAAAATAAATGTATCCAACACCTCACTCTCAAAATTTTCACACTGGGGCCCATATTCAATTAACTTTTTTTTTCTCCTGAATATCCGTCTAGGTGACATTTTCTTGTCAATAAAAGGCCTTTTAAACCACCAGCAAACAAGAAAATATTAAAAATCATTTTGATAGCACTATATATATATATATATATATATATATATATATATATATATATATATATATATATATATTTACTCATTCGGATTCTGCGGAATTGAAATTTCCGATCCAAAATCAGCGTTTTCAATCAGGAAACGGAACGTGGAAATCCGATTAACAGCAACTCTGTCATCTCAATTCCATGCACGCCTACAAGACTTCTCAAGAGCTTCCCCCACCCTATGGAACTTCCAATCCCCCTCAGACTCGCTCCTTCCTTCAACACCAAGCCCTCAAAATACATTTCTTTAAAATGGCCTACCCCACTTCTACCACACTCTAACTCTCTCAGTCAACCACCTTTTCAACAACCCTACCTTATGTGTCCCTCCACCCTGTATATTGTAAGCCTTTGGCAGGGCCCCCTGCACACCTGGGCGGAGCTACAAACAGCAAATCAGATTTCATCCATTCATGTCAATGGAAAAAATGGAAAAGGCTGCCATTCTCACAGTAATCAAGTCAGAGTCCCCACACTTGGTGCAGGTGGTCACTTGGTGACCGAGGTTACAAATCCAGGAAAAGTGGGCGGAGCGTAAAACAGCCAATCAAATTTCAGCCATTCATTTTTAATGGGAAAATGTAAACTGCAGCCATTTTTAGACTGTTAATCGCAGGGTTCTCAAACTTGGCACCCTTGGTCACTGGGTGACTGGGATTAATATTCAGGAATATGGGTGGAGCCTACAACAGTCAAATAAAATTAATCTATTTATTTTCAAGGGAATATTTAAATTGCTGCCATTCTTACACTGTTAATGGCAGAGGCTTCAAACTTGCTACAGTCGGTCTTTGGGTGACTGAGGTCCAAATTCACTAAAGGGGCAGGGCCACAAACAGCCAATCAGATTTCCTTGGTGGATAAACTGCTTCTATTCACACATTTTTGATGCCAGGAACCCAAAAGCTCACAAACTTTGTCATTGAGTGACTGTGTGTCAAGGTTACAAAAAGTGGGCGGAGCCAAAAACAAATTTTACTGGGAAAATATAAACTGTAGCCATTCTTACACCGTTAATGGCAGGGTTCTCAAACTTGCACAGTTGGTCACTGGGTGAATGAAATTAAGATTTTGGAAGGTAGGTGGAGCCTACAACAGCCAATAAAAATGCACCTTTCGATTTTCAAAGGGAATATTTAGGCTGCTATCATTCTTATACTGTTAATAGCAGATGCCTCAAACCTGGTACAGTTGGTCACTGGGTGATTAGGGTTCAAATTCAGAAAGGGGGCGGAGCCACAAACAGCCAATCAGATTTGTTTATTTTTCAATGGGTATATACAAAGTATTGATACCAAGGACCCCAAAGCAGATAAACTTGATAATTGAGTGACTGTGTGTCAAGGTTAGAAAAAGTGTGCGGCGCCAACAACTTGACACAATTGGCCACTGGGTGATTGGGATTAATATTTAGAAATGTGGGTGGAGCCTAAAACAGCCAATCAAAATTCACCTATTGATTTTCAAGGGGAATATTTACATTGCTACCCTTCTTACACTCTTAATGGCAGAGGCCTCAAACCTGATACAGTCAGTTATTGGGTGACTGGGGTGCAAATTCACTAAAGGGGTGGAGCCAGAAACAGCCAATCAGATCTTTTAGATTGATTGATTAGACAAATGTAAATTTCACTGGGGAAATGTAAACTGCAGCCATTCTTATACTGTTAATGGAAGGGTTCTTAAACTTTGCACTGTTGGTCACTCAGTGAATGGGATTAGTATTCAGAAAAGTGGGTGGAGCCTACAAAAGTGAATAAAACTTCACCTATTGCTTTTCAATGGAATATTTGTTTGCTACCATTCTTGCACTGTTAATGGCACAAGCCTCAA
Organism: Hyperolius riggenbachi; assembly: GCF_040937935.1. Lineage (NCBI taxonomy): Eukaryota > Metazoa > Chordata > Amphibia > Anura > Hyperoliidae > Hyperolius > Hyperolius riggenbachi. The sequence continues at coordinate 50,183,520 of NC_090653.1, forward strand.
ACCTGGTACAGTTGGGCATTGGGTGGCTGGGGTTTAAATTCAGAAAAAGGGGTGGAGCCACGAACAGCCCATCAGATTTTTTCATTTCAATGCAAATTATTGATGCCAAAGACGGCAAAGCTCACAAACTTGGTCACTGAGTAATTGTGTGTTAGGGTTAGAAAAAGTTGGTGGAGCCGACACCAGCCAAATACATACAGCTAGTACAATAAATAAAATAAATAAATCAATGTTAGCCCCAATCACAGAACTCAGAAGCATTGGACCAATCAGAGAATGCCGAATTTTTCCAGGAAACTTGGATTGCTGTGATAATTTTAGACCAATCACAAGACTCGGATAATACTGAGCCTTGTGATTGGCTTACAACTTCCATGGTATTCTGATTAATGTTGTAACATTCTGCATTCTCTCATTAGACCAATACTTCCAAACCATCTTGGAAGTATTTAGCCAATCAGAGGATGCAGAAAAAAGTCAAAAAGACTTCTTGGAAATTAGAAAAAAACGGAAATTGGAAAATTGTGCTCAAATAACGCATAAGTCCAGCAGGTGGAGCTTCTGAAAGTAAAAAGTCTATTTGTAATATTTTATGTTTCTTTAAACAAAATACATAAAAAAAGAATCCTGTGTTTTAAAAATATTTTAGTTTTAAACCCGCACATAAATGAAGAATAGGATGAAGTAAATAACTGCTTGCACTTTACTCAACCAAATTAGTGATTGGTTCTGAAAAAACACCATTTTACTACGATATAAGTGGTAGAAAACCGAGAGCCCAATATAGTGTAGTAGGTATCGGAAGATAGAAAAAGTAATGTGAAACGTAAGTATTATACTTACAAACCAGGGTTATCTCCAAGGCAACCACTGAAAAGGCAAGTTAGGAGAACAAGCCTGTCCCCACTCAGGATTAAGACGTCGCTCTCTGTGGATAGGAGGAAAGAAGAGGGTATAACACCCTTCCACCAAGGGTGGAATTCTTGATCCGCAGAGATGCACAGAGGCGCCAGTAGGATAAAATTCGCTAAAATGTTTCAAAAGTTAGGGATGCGGTGGTGGACCAGCCAACCCAAGACAGATGCAAGTACTGTCAATTAAAGTAGTAAACAATTTATTCATATACTCAGAAGAACAGTTGCAACGCGTTTCGCAGGCAAAGTCCCGCTTCTTCAGGCAATAAACAACAGGAGTGGTACATAGTACGGAGTCTAGAGCATGCTTGGCACCTCTGTTCTTGGGAGTATATGAATAAATTGTTTACTATTTTAATTGACAGTACTTGCGTCTGTCTTGGGTTGGCTGGTCCACCACCGCATCCCTAACTTTTGAAACATTTTAGCGAATTTTATCCTACTGGCGCCTCTGTACTACTCTGCTTATCATTTTACTAACGTACAAATATAAAATAAAACAAATGACATACGTTACACAATAGGTCTGAGTTTTAACGTTTGCAAGAAATGGAATTGATCAAAGAACACAACTGATTTTAAAAACCTCACCTGGATTTAAGAAAAAAAAAAAAAAAAGGAAGGAAGGAAGGAAGTTTTTTCAAAGGCAAGAATATGTTATCCTCAAATCCTTATTTGGATCATATTAAAACATAGTAAGGAGGGAATGTTTAAAATTAATCCAGCACATCCTGGAATAAATGAAATGCAGTTACAGAGCCATGCAGATATTTACTACCCAATTATTTTTCAGTTGCTGGATTGGACTATTATTGACCCGTGCCTGGCTAAGTTTAGAGACATACAAATCATTCATCTCTCATTTTAGGTGTAAAACTTTATCCCAATGGTGTAAATGATTGCTGGTGTATGAATCATAGATTACAGAGTAACTCAGGGCATGATGTTAAAAAAAAAAGGGGAAAAGAAAAAAAAAAAGAAAGAAAAAAAAACCCAACAGCTTATCACCACTACCAAAAAAAAAAAAATGCATGACTCTTTATTGTGAAATAAATTTAAAGGAAACCTGAAGTGATATATGGAGGCTGTCATATTTGTTTCCATTTAAGTAATACCAGTTGCCTGGCATCCTGCTGATCTTGTATGTATCTGTAGTGTCTGAATCATAGGCCTGCAGGGAACCTGGGATGGAGCATTAAAAAGAAAATAAACATACCTGGGGCTTCCTCCAACCCCCTCCGGCCTGATAGCTCCCCAGTCATCCTCCTCCGCCTTCTTGTTTCTCAGCAATTGGCCCCGGAAAGTCCTCTGGTCCGGGGCCAATTGCGCATACGTGGTTTGGCTGCACGTGTGCTCCCGCTGCGCTCCTGTTGCTTGGAGTGTACTGCACAGGCACAGGACGCTCACAGAGACAGGAGCGCAGTGGGCTAATGTGTGAGGCCGAACTATGCCTGCGCCAACTGGCCCAGACTGGACGACTTACAGAGGCCAGTTGAGGACAAACCAGGCGGCGACTGAGAACGACAAGGGAGCGATCAGTCTGGAGGAGGCTGAAGGAGGCACCAGGTATGTTTATTTTCTTTTTAATGCCCCATGGAACACTTTAAAGAGAAACTCCAACTAAGAATTGAACTTTTAGGGTTAGAAAAAGTGGGCAAATACATACCCAGGCAAAGCCGGGTCATCAGCTAGTATATAAATAATTATACAAATATATAAGTGTCATGATGGTCGGAACCCTTCCCCGGTTTAAGCACTGTCTCTATGGTCGCGAATTTACGGTCGTCATGGACCATCATCCCCCTGGTTAGTCACGTCAGGTTGCCGGGGGCAACGACACATTGCAGCAACCTGGCCTAGTTTTCCAGCCGTGTAGCTTGGAGCTAACTTCCAGGGGGGAATCCTCATGAGAATGCTAAGGAGTTACCCCACCAGGCCAGACCAGCGGTGTAGGTGCTGGCAGGATGATCTGGCCTTTTCTGCCTGTGTCACATGTGTATGTCTGCTAAAAGGAAGCTGTTGCCTTGAGTTGCTAGCTTGGGGCAAGGAAATGGCTCATTAGGCCACTAGCCAGTCACCTTTGATCTGCTGTCTCAGGTGTGATTGTCTGTGAAACTACGTTTGCATTAAGTTCCTGGGGTAGCAGGGAACTGCTAATTAGCAGCCACTTGAAGAAGAATAGGCTGGTCTGCATGGCTTTTGAACTCTGTGTCCATGTAGACAGCCCATTGTACAAAGCAAGACTACCAGAGTCTGGGGACAGTGGGAGCTAACACAGGAATGTTTGAAATTTACATATGACAGCCTACTGGAAGTGGGGAAAGAGTTTTGAAGTCCTTTTGATACAATTTTTACCTGTGGAAATTAGAGCTATGGAAGTGTTTTGAAGTCTCTGAAAGTTTAAAAACTAACACAGGAAAGCTTTGAAGTTTGCATATCACAGAAAGGATATGACCAGCTGGACCATCTGGGAGATTGCATTAGTTCTGGGCCCCACTTGGGACTATAGGAGTGGCCTGGGATAGTCACAATGCGTAGCTCTCTGGAGATAGCAAAGACGCTAGGGCTAACCTGGTTTCTAACCAGACCGCGTGCTCCACGCAAACAACGCCCAGGTCTATACGCTGGTAACGTTTTTTATTTCCCTTTTATTTTTGCAACTTGTCTTGTTGTGTATCCTTGTAACTTTTATTTTGTAACTTTTTACTTTGTTTTTGTAAATCTTTTGTATATATTATTTTTTGCATTGTTCCACTTTTTTCCTGGAATATTAAATCGTTATTTAATAAGTTTGACTTCTGCTGTACTAAACTAACACTCATAGCCTAGAAGGAGAGACTGCAGTGTAACTTGCATTATAAAGTTCAGTGCCTGATTGTGTCTTGCTACTGTACGATTGTACTGTGTGTGTGTGTGTGTGTGTGTGTGTGTGTGTGTGTGTGTGTGTGTGTGTGTGTGTGTGTGTGTGTGTGCGTGGCGTTCTCATAATCAGCCTAAAGCGCAAAGCTGACCCGAATATGAAAACGCGGATTGCGTGCAGATTACTTGACAGCAGAGTGGAAGTGTCTAGCGGCAGCTAGTGGTGGCAGTGAGAAGTGTTTCAGGGCAACAGCCTTGTTGTAGCTTGACTAAGGCTGCTCCCCTCTCGATCTGGCCAAACACGCAGTCGGGAACCGTATCTGCAGGCGTGCCGCGGGGCATGTTCTTGACAATAAGCCTCCAAGAAAATCAAAGCTCAGAAACAAAACAGAAAATTCTACTTTTATCATCTAAATAATTGTGCGATTTGGTGATGCATGCTGACGTGTCCATCTGATTCACAGGACACGCGATTCCTGAGACAGGAACAGTTCAAGTAATTCCATGAAATCTTATTATGTAGAGGACTTCTCCACAATGGCTGCCTTCGCTTCAATACGCAAACGCCCTGGAAAAAGAACTGATACATTAATGTAACGGAAAACAACACACACTTTACATCTTGCTAGCAAAATTCCTGTTCACATGGGTGCTCAAATGCTGTCCATTTAAAGAGAAACCGTAACCAAGAATTAAACTTCATCCCAATCAGTATCTGATACCCCCTTTTACATGAGAAATGTATTCCTTTTCACAAACAGACCATCAGGGGGCGCTGTATGACTGATATTGTGGTGAAACCCCCCCCCCCCCCCCCCCACAAGATACTTTTGAGTACATACTCCTGCCAGTTTCCTGTTTGGGAACCTTGCTGCATTGTGGGAAATAGCTGTTTACAGCTGTTTCCAACTGCCAAAAAAACATGCAGCAGCTACATCACCTGCCAACAGTAAAAATGTCACCATATAATAAATGTCAGAATGTAAATCAGGGATTTAAAAGATTTTACAATAGGCAAACACTGACTAAATCATTTATACATAATTATTGTAAAAATGAAGCACTTTTTTCATTACATTATTTTCACTGGAGTTGCTCTTTAAGTCAAACACCTGATATGCTGCATGCTTGTTCGGGGTCTATGGCTAAAAGAATTAAGAAGCAGAGGAACAGAAGGACAATCAGGCAATTTGCAAAATGAAATACATATGGCAGCTTTCATATTCCTTTCACTTCAGGTGTCATTTAAAATCTGACCCAAAGCTATCAACGGCTTTTTATTTTTTTCACACAAAATCAATTAATGTATATATATATGTATAACAATTCGAGGAAGATACTGTAGTTTTGGATATTGCCTTTTCTAATTCCCTACAGAGGTTGCAGAAATAATCGATATGGACAGACTTTCTGTATTGGGATGACAAAAAGAGTTGAATGTTGTGATTCTATAACTTCCATTGTCACGTCAGGATGTCTATCAGTATTACAAACAGACATTGCCAACAGCTTCTGGCATTCAGAGTGGTCAATGATCTATTAATAGCTAACACTCATTGCTAGGGATCATGGGAAGTGTAGTCCTGTGTCCAACAGGCAGTTGGTGTAAACGAATCAATACCTCCCAATAACTGTATTAGTGTACCAGGGTTGTGGGAAAAATAAACGTATTGGGATCGGAAAAGTATATGAGGGATATACAGTAACGGGAGCTCAGAGTTCCACCACATGACCACACTACAACTTGCATGCAAGAAAATATATCAGTATTTCTTTGTTTCTCTATTTCTCAGTAAGACTTTATGTTCTGTAAATATTCGCTTATCCTGGTTTAACCTCCTTGCCGGTTATCCTGAGCTCAGCTCGGGGTAACCTGCGCAGGAGCATTTCTCAGGCCCCGCTGGGACGATTTGCATAATTTTTTTTCCTACACGCAGCTAGCACTTTGCTAGCTGCGTGTGGTACGCGATCGCCACCGCTACGTCCGATGAGCCTGGAGGACCTTATTCTGAGCCTGCGCAGTACAGCCCGGAGGACGTCCGATGACGTCAGTGCGCCGGCGTGAAACGCAGAATGGAGCGCAGAAGAAGCCCGACCTGGCCGCCGGCCTGGCTAGGTCGGGTCGGCCACCGGAGACCACCGGGAGCCTGCGGAGCGGCGCCGAGGGCACCTCCTGCCTGCCACGGGCTGGAGTAAGCCCCAGGTAAGTGGATTTGGATTTTTTTTTTATCGTCCCTGAACCTCCCTTTTAATGAATGGCAGTTGCTCTGTCCAACTGCCAAAAAAGTGTGCACGGAGACAGGCCAGCATCCTAGTATTAATCTCTTTTAGGGCTACAACCCACTAAAGCTATTTTTTGAGCGTTTAGGGAGCAATTTAAAATGCTAGCGATTTCCCTAAACGCTCAGCTAATGCTAATAAATGGGCCAAATTCCACTGGAGCGACTGTGATTAGCAAAATCGCAAACGCAGGACATGCATTTTTTAAGCATTAGCGTTTGCGTTTCTGCAATGTAAAGTATATAAACGCTGACGTAATTGCTCATGAAATGCTATACAGAGCGATTTGCTAGTGTTTTTAAATTACTGCACACTGTAAAAAAAATGTAAATTAATTGAAAGGACCAATCAGAATTAAAAACGCTAATCGCAAATCGCTACACAATCACTGGCAAAAAGATTACACTTTTTAAAATCGCTACCAAAATTGCCAGAAAACGCTCATGAAATCGCTTACAAAATGCTCATTAAAAACGCTAGTGATTGCGATTTGCACTTTGTAGTGGGTTCCAGGCCTCAAGGAGTGTCTTTATAAAGAATAAAGGCCATGCTGAGAATCCCCTATGGAGAGATGGACTAGCCCAACAGCTATTGGTAAGATTTCTACTACTTACTGTAAGTGACAGCAACATAGGAGAAAAGTAATTTATAGCTCCTTTTACTTTGGAAGAAACATGCTTCTTATTTGTATGTGTTTACATATATTTTTAAATTTTAAGATTTTTGCGACAGTGGTCCTTTAAGCCTAGTAAACACACACAGTTTTGATTGGCCAATTTGACCACCTCCATGTAGTATGAGAGCTTACCTACACCATCCATTGATAGGGCTTAATTCACAACTGATAGCATGGCCGTTTTCGCGCAAACGCGAATTTTTGCACTAACCGATATAGGTTGCGTGCGAAATTTCATGTTTACGTGTGAAGACCATTATCGTTTTGCACGAAACGCGAAAATTTGCGCGAAAACAGCCGGGCTATCACCACTCTTTTGTGAATCAAGCCCATAGTATTCAAAGTCTGTTGGTCTTTATACTGCACGGAGGTGGCAAATTTGGTCGGTGATTGGCCAATCAAAATTGGATGCGTGTATGTACCTTTAGGTTAACTCACTTCTTGAAAGGACAGAGGGCTTGCTTTACAAAAGAGTGCTAACTAATAGCACAGACCGTTTTCACGAGAATTTTCGTGGTTTGCGCGATCGCGAATTTTCATGCAAAACGATAATGTTTTGAATGCAAACGCAAATTTCACGCGCAAACGATATCGGTTTTGGGAAAAAAATCGCAATTGCACGAAATGCAAGAATTCGCATGAAAACGGCCATGCTATCAGTTAGCACTCTTTTGTGAATCAAGCCCAGAAAGAGATGGGAGCTAGGGATGAGTAGACAAATTACGCAAAAGTCTTTTTGCTGATAAAACTTCAAATTCGTGTAAGGCGAAGTTTGCTGGTTACACTTTTACAACTTGCAGCGACCATTTTACAGTAAAATTTTACACAAAATTTCACATATTCCTAATTAGCAGATGCTGATTATCATTATTCCCCATGGGGCACTTATACGAGGTAAATTTTAGGTCCTCTCCACTCCATAATGGAACTCGGGCGTTGAGTTTTAGTGGCGTTTGCCGAGACCAGAAACGTAATTTGGGCACTGGGTTTATTGCGGCTTTAGTTCCTCTATACTATATTACAACTCCAGCTTATAGTGCTGACAGTTAGTGTAAAGGTGGCCACCAACGATCCAATTTCTATCAAAAAATTGTTTGAGCGATCAATTAATTCTGATCAGAAGAAAAATCGTTAACTACTAACACCATCAACAACCCAATCTTTGCTTCTTATCTATCACAACCAACTAAAAAAATCCAAATTTTAGTTTGACCAAAATTAAATCAGATGACTATTTTTATAATCGTTCATAACTGATTGTGCTCATCAATGGAGATTATTTACAACAAATCCAAACAGAATTTCTGATCGCTCAAATGATTTTTCGCTAGAAATTTGACCATTAGTGGCCACCTTAAGTCGTAAGTGGCGGGGGAGGGGATTAGGGTTTGGCATAGGTAGGTGAGAGCTCATGTGAGAGTTAAAGCGGAATATAACCCAGCATTTCAGCTTTGCTCTAAAACATTATTTACAGCATATTATATGCAACCAGCATTTTTTTTTTTTTTACTAGACCAGCATTGGAAGGGTTACACACAGAGCTTTAAAGTTCCGTGGAGAGAAATGCTGCCGCAGCCGAAGTTTAGATAGATACATTTAAGTAAACACAATGTAACAAGTGAGGAATGTGACTCACTCTCTCTCTGTGTCCGGGAGCTCCAGCACAGTCAGAGTGTGTGTCACATTTCACACTTGTTACATTGTGTTTACTTAAATGTATCTATCTAAACTTCAGCTGTGGCAGCATTTCTCTGGACTGAACTTTAAAGCTCTGTGTGTAACCCTTCCAATGCTGGTCTAGTAAAAAAAAAAAATGCTGGTTGCAAATAATACGCTGTAAATAATGTTTTAGAGCAAAGTTGAAATGCAGGGTTATATTCCGCTTTAAGTTAGGGATAAGCCGTAATAGAATATCAGTAAATCTACCAATATTCTACTAACTGGTAAATCTACAACCATTTTAACTTGCACCTTTTTTAAATGTACACGGGAAGGTGAATGGTTTATTAACCTCCTTAGCGGTATGGACGAGCTCAGCTCGTCCATTACCGCCGGAGGGTGCCGCTCAGGCCCTGCTGGGCCGATTTTCACCAAATAAAAAGCAGCACACGCAGCCGGCACTTTGCCAGCCGCGTGTGCTACCTGATCGCCGCCGCGAGCAGCGGTGAAAGAGGGTCCCCCCAGCCGCCCGAGCCCTGCGCAGCCGGACCAATCAGTTCCGGCCAGCGCTAAGGGCTGGATCGGAGGCGGCTGACGTCAGGACGTCGGCTGACGTCCATGACGTCACTCCGCTCATCGCCATGGTGACGAGAAAAGCAAAACAAGGAGGGCCGCTCATCGCGGCCCTTCTTGTTACTTCGGATCGCCGGAGGCGAGCAGAAGTATGCAGCAGGAGCGCCCTCTAGTGGGCTTTCATGCAGCCAACTTTCAGTTGGCTGCATGAAATAGATTTTTTTTTTATAAAAAAAAAAAAAAACCCTCCCGCAGCCGCCCTGACAATCTTAATAGAACTCCAGGGTGGCTAGTGTTGATGAGCGTTTTAACCCAGAACTATACAAGGACAATATCTGCTTCAGGATAACAAAAACATAAAAAAGTGCCTATTAGTTATGCCGTGGCTACTAAGGCCACATAATTTTGTAACTGGTTCTGTATGAGCTTTGGATAAAATATCACACTACCTGCGTAAATCTATAAATAACAAAGAGAGGTTACACAAAGCCGCGTATCAGTAAGTTTTCCCCATGTGTGCAAACAGTGCATTTCCTCTTTGAGCTCAGTGATAAGATTTTCTCAGGCCTGGGTAGATGGTATTTAACGCTTGACCATGTTAGCATGAGGTATCCCTCTACACCTGAGCACAATGGCAGCAAGGCTGAAAATCTTCTATGTGCTGACTCTGTGCGGACTTGGTAAGGAAATATATATATATATTGCAAGTCATTATGTCATAGCTGCATGTTTTTTTGATTTCATGTAAGCCTTGGTGGTTTGCAGTCATAATGGTAAGGGTTGTTTATATCAATGACGCATCACTGTAAATGGGAAAAAAGGGTTGGTTCAATAAAACAATTGGACAACACATTTTGCAGATACAGTCTTCCTTCTTCAGGCCAATGCAAGCATCTGGAGGTATACCATGCATGGCTCTGAGTGCCTATTAGCCATGCTTGCCGTACCTCCAAACCAGGGGCGTAACAATAGCGAATGCAGCCCCTGCACCCACGGGGGGGCCCGGGGACCCTCTGGGGCCTGCTCAGGGCCGTTTTTTTTTGGGGGGGAGGGAGCAGGAGGGGTCGCAGCATGAGGGGAGAGCATTGGACATCAGCGGGGAGGGGGGGGGGCAGGCTCTCCTGCCAGCGCTCCCCCTCCAGCATCTAACACTGGCAGCAGCGGCGGCAGCAACACATACCTCCATCCACCTCAGAGGTCTCTGATCTGTAAGTGCTTCACGCTACTTCCTGTTTATACATTGCTCTCCTTGTTTATATGTTGCTCTCCCTTCATGCTGCGACCCCTCCTGCCCCCCCAAAATGGCCCTGAGTGGGCACCTGGGGGGGAATCCAAATTCTTGCAGGGAGGTCCGGTGACTTCTAGTTACATCCCTGCTCCAAACACTTGCATTGACCTGCGGAAGTGGGAGTGTATCTGCAAAATGTGTTGTCAAAGTGTTCCATTAAACTAACTCCCTTGAGGAAAATATCCTCGCTGTTTAAATGTTTTATACCATGGCAAGAGTGCAGGTGATGGCAATTTTCAAGCCCATATGGTTGGGTTGAGGTAGCTCAAGGACAGAACAACAGTGACTGTCCAGCTGATCGATTTGACTGCTAGTATAATACAATGTGCAGTATCACACAGATGCAGTGAAAGGTACTGACTGCTGGTATAATACAGTGTGCAGTATCACCCAGATGCAGTGAAAGGTACTGACTGCTGGTATAATACAGTGTGCAGTATCACCCAGATGCAGTGAAAGGTACTGATTGCTGGTATAATACAGTGTGCAGTATCACACAGATGCAGTGAAAGGTACTTATTGCTGGTATAATACAGTGTGCAGTATCACACAGATGCAGTGAAAGGTACTGACTGCTGGTATAATACAGGTGCAGTATCACACAGATGCAGTGAAAGGTACTGACTGCTGGTATAATACAGTGTGCAGTATCACACAGATGCAGTGAAAGGTACTGACTGCTGGTATAATACAGGTGCAGTATCACACAGATGCAGTGGAAGGTATTGACTGCTGGTATAATACATTGTGCAGTATCACACAATGGCAGTGAAAGGTACCGACTGCTGGTATAATACAGTGTGCAGTATCACACAGATGCAGTGAAAGGTACCGACTGCTGGTATAATACATTGTGCAGTATCACACAGATGCAGTGAAAGGTACTGACTGCTGGTATAACACAATGGGCTTGATTCACAAAAGAGTGCTAACTGATAGCATGGCCGTTTTCACGTAAATTTTCGTGTTTCGTGCGATCACGAATTTTTGAGCGAAACGATAACGTTTTTGAATACAAACGCAAATTTTTCGCACGAAAACGATATCATTTGCACGCAAAAATTCTCATTTGCGCGGGGAAACGTAATCATTTCGCACAAAAATTCGCAGTCGCACCAAACGCAAAAATTCACGCGAAAACGGCCGTGCTATCAGTTAGCACTCTTTTGTGAATCAAGCCCAATGTGCAGTATCACATAGATGCAGTGAAAGGTACTGACTGCTGGTATAATACATTGTGCAGTATCACACAGATGCAGTGAAAGGTATACACTGACTGTGCTGGGCCTGGCACAGTATAGCAATTAGCAGGGGCCAGCTGTGACACACAGGGCTGTATATGCAGTGTCAGTGGTACAAATGTGCAGTCACACAGATGCAGATACTGACTGCTAGTATAATATAGTATAATATGTGCAGTTACACAGATGCAGTGAAAGGTATACACTGAATGTTCTGGGCCTGGCACAGTATAGCAATTAGCAAGGTCCAGGCGTGACACACAGGACTGTATATGCAGTGTCAGTGGTACGCAGACAAAAAATGTCATCACAACAACATTAGCTCTCAAAAGAGCTTTTTTTTGTGGTGCTTTTCAGCAACAAATATCAGCAAATAGCAAGTTAACAAGAGCCTAACTAACTTTCCCTATCTCCAGCAAGCACTGTCCTTTCCTCTCTCTATTGCAAGATCAGCAGACTGAGAAGATGGCAGTCGCTGCAGCGTTTTTATAGGGGGGTGGAGGTCCAGGACTGAGTGCAGCCTGATTGGCTGCCATCTGTCTGCTGACTGTGATGTAGAGGGTCAAAGTTTAGCCCAATGATGTGGTATAGGGGGTCGGTCGAACTCGCTATGTGTTCGCGGTTCGCCGCGAACGCGAACCACCGCCGGCGAACCGTTTGGGCCATCTCTACCCTCAATCAGGAATCTTTAAATTCACTACTTGCTGATCACTCTGATTGGCTCACAGTAATCAGGGGGTCAGGAGCCAATGAAAACATCTCCTGACCAAAGTCCAGAACACAGCTGTCTTTAGATAGCTTGGTTTTGTGCCAGTGGGGGGGGCACAATCGTGTCCCATGCATGGGTGCCGCTGGCATTAAATCTATGCCGCATAAGGCTTTAGCAGTGGTGGTCCTAAACCAGTTAAGCTATTGTATGGTACCTAGGCATAACTATAAGGAATTAATAATCTACAGCTACAAGGGGATTCAGAGCTGGGGGAATCAGCAACCTCTTTCTAGCACAGGAATTCTAGGTGAGTGTTGCTGTGGCTACACTGGTCATTGGCAGTGCTGCTCGGATACCCCTTTTCAAAATCCGAATTGAATTCGGATTCGGATTCCCAGATATCAGGAAGGATCTGAATCGCATATCCGAATCCAAACTTTTTGGTATTTGGTATATCCGGACCCAATATCCGGGATATCCGGTCGGATCGGATAGAAAACCGGAAGTGGCCTTTAAATAGCTTAAAATGCTTCCCAATCTCTCTCTCTCTCTCTAGGACTGAATGCCTCCGAAGTGAATTTTGCCATTCAAAGGCTCTTTTCGAATATCCAAACTTACTATCCGGACAGATTCCGGAATTTACATAGAAATCCGAGTTTGCTCGGATAGTGCAATTCGGATTTAGACAGATACTCGGAATCCGAATCAAAGTTTGGATAGTGGAAAAAGTTTGGATTATCTGGGTAGTTCGGATACCCAAATATTGGATGAGCAGCACTGGTTATTGGTAGGGGAGTTGAGTAAGCCACGCATGTTATGGGTGTCAGGAGTCATGGTAACCACACTTGTTATATGATAACTGGCGAATGCACATTCTTCCCATGGGGAAGAAGGGGCCATGAACTTTTTTGGGAGAAGGGGATAACATTTTGCTGGGGACCTCCGTAATATGTAGTTATGCCTCGTGATAGTACATTTACATTAATGCATAGAGCTTGTCTTTGAAGGAAACTCAAACCTATCAAAAATGTCTATTACCTCAATGTCATGCTAATGCGCCTGTTTCCCCCAAGCTTCTTTGTCAAACACCTAGAATAAATATTCAGTCAGTTTGCAGTCAGAAAACCTCTGCATACACGTTCTTGGTCCGTATTGAAAGCAGAAGGTAGCACAACAGTTGGGCAATAGCATTTCCTAAAGAAAGTCCACAATAGTACCTTCATGTTCTTCTCACTTATGGGTTTCCTGTTAGTGGAAGATTAGTACCACTACAAAGGCTGTAACAGTTGAAAGGAAACCCCAAAATTTAAGATCAGTACACTGAAGACACAGATTGGGCACTGTCTCACCTTTGGTTTATTGTTCATTTATTGTACATTGATAGGTACTGCCATATGGATACACATCAACATAAACATGGAGTGGTAGGTGGGAAGAGGACGTCCTGCCATTCCTGCACCCACCTCTTCCCACATGCCACTCCTTTATACCGATGTGTATCCATATGGCTGTACCTTTGAACAAGCAATGAACTAACAGTAAGACAGTGCCCAGTCTGTGTCTTAAGTGTAATACATTCACATATTTCTTCGCCCTACATTACGGTGAGCACATCTTGTTGGAGCCAAAAAGTAAAGGAGAAGACAGGTGAGAGCACATTAATCTGCCTTATTGTGAGAAAACGCGGAAAAGCCGCCGCGAGTACTCAGAGTAAGGCGGCTGATTCCGCATTCAACATGGCAGCTGGCGCCCATGGGCCTGCATCCACTAGCCTGATGGAGCGCGGAGAAACCGCCGCATGCCCAGTGAACAAGGCGGCGGATTCCGCGTCCGACGCGGCGGTTTGCACGCATGGGTTTACCACTAGCAGTATGGCTAAACGCGGGGAAACCGCCGCATGCTCTGACAGCGGTGTGGCTGGCCCCGCGTTCAAACCTACAGATGCATTACAACACATGTCTGGTGTGGCTGGGACTGATAGTCCACACAGGTTCAGAAGGACGCACGCGCGCGCGCTGAGAGGCAGAGCCTTTATGGCAGTCAGAAGGGTGTCAGCTGATCTAGCCGAACAGCTGACAATTCTATCAGTTTTCATTGGTCCAGTACTTAGGGGAGGCGCTGGAGAGCGCGTGGGTATATATACTGGGTGCTGGTCATTTCTCTGGTGTCTGGCATTGCGATCACTACGTGGTAGCACTCAGACCTTGTCAGTATCTGTGATATTATCTGTGTTATTATCTAGACCAGTTCCTAGGTGTTGATGATCAAGGACCTCACACCTCAGTCTAGGGAAAACTGTATATTATCTGTGTTATTATTCAGACCAGTTCCTAGGTGTTGATGACCAGGGACCTCACACCTCAGACTAGGAATTAGTTTACCATCTAGTTATACTCAGACCAGTTCCAGGGTGTTGATGATCAAGGAGCTCACACCCAAGACTAGGCATTGTTGATTATTTGTTATGACCTTCTGCTTTCCTGACTACTCTTCTGATCTCTGATTAGGTACTTCGCTATATCTGATACTCTGTTGCCGAACTCTGCTTGTTTTAGGATTCCGCATCTGTCTCTTGTCTCTGTCCCTGATCTATCTGTCTGTTGCCGACCCGGCTTGCCCGACCTCGAGAGCTATCTCCTCAGTCAAGAGATAGCTCACAGACCTGTGGTTGACACCCTTCCTTGGTGTCACTCACACTCTGTCCTTCCTACTCCTAGCCTGACCCCTCCCTCGGGAGAGTCTCAGGCTTGCGGAAGGAACGTGTTACTGTGCACTACTCCTTACTGCTGTGCACCTGCTCCTCAGGTGCAGTCCTCAAAGTATTTTTGTTGCACCAAACACTCTTATTACCCAGGTCTCCAGAGGTTCGAGATATGTCTGATTGTCGGTGATACTGCAGATCATCAATAATCGGATATATATCTGTATTCTCGGTGATACTGCAGATCACCGGTAATCAGACCCTCTCTGTGTTACACCGATCATTACACTTATGGTGTAGAAATAACAATATTGGAGCTCTGGCCAGGTGCCGAGTTTCTCTGTACTTGTTTGCTGTTGCTTAAAATTTAACACCTCACCAATGGGGTGTCCACATGATATAAGAGGCCAATAGGAAATTCTACCTGCCAACAACCATCTAAAACTGAAATACTTTTGGTTGAATTGTTTCTTGTAGATGACATGTGACTTTGTTGATGCAATTTGCTCATGAGTCATGGTACATGTTTTTCAGTGTATGAGACCAGAGCCTTTCACCTAATTAAGATGGGATCAGAGACAAACCTGCTTGAAGTCACTGATGGTACGACTCTGCAAGTTGAAATGAACTTTGAGGTGTTTGTACCGAATGATGAGATTGGTAAAACTATGATTGTGTCATCACAGATAGTGCCTGGATACGATCACTTTCAATTGAACATTAGAGCCACGAAGAACAAGACTGCTTGCAACGTCACCAACTCTTGTCCTGAGCCTGAGTTGGTTGTCTGGGTGTTTGCAGGGATAAACTATAAAACCTACACCTACTCAACAACTGTCACAGGACAAGCTCTGTGGCTGGATGTAGATCTGGTTGGCGGATTAAAAGTCTACCCTCAAATTCCAGAATTCTCTGCCATTGCAAAAGACACAGTTTCTGTCAATGTAAATTTTATGTATAAACCCACCGATGGATATCCTAATGTGTGGACAACTGCTAATACGACCTCCAAAGCTTACCTGCATATCCAGTCCACAACCACGACCGTCCTTACTACTCCATCGCCTTTTGCTACAACAACTACTCCAGCTCCTATCACGCCTGCTCCCAATGCACCATCCTTCATCAAAATGGATGTGCAAGTGTTTGTGCCAAATGCTCAGAGTGAAAAAACTGTGATTGTGTCAGCACCCATAGGGTTTGTCGAGGGTCGGTACTTACTGACAGTTTCAGCCATGAAGAACTGGACCTTTTGTATCAATGCCCCCGTTTCCTGTCCTGATCCTGAACTGATTGTGTGGGTGACTGCAGCGGTAAACTATACAACCTATGCCTACTCTGCAAGTACCACGGGACATGCGCTATGGGTGAATGTAGACCTGAACGATGGCTTAAAAGTGTATCCTCGAAATCCTGAATATACAGCTAGTGCCAAAGGCACGGTCTCCGTCAATGTGAATCTAATTTATAATCCCATCAATGGGCTTCCTTATCTCAACAAGACTGGTGATGCTTCAAACGTTAATCTGAATGTTCAAGCTGTAATGACTGCAGTTATTTCCACTACTCCAAGTACTACTTCACCTATGACACCACTCACTACCACTGTTATACTTCCTCCTACTCCGTCTCTTACTACACCTCCTCCAACTTCTCCTGCACTGAAGACACAAACCAGTGGACTTTCCCATTTGAGTAAGTCACAAGGTCTCTTGGGTATTATAAACAAAATAATGTGATTCGTTTATTTCAATTCCACAGAATGAGCATCCCGCTCATTGGGATTCTGTGGAATTGAAATTCCCACATTTAACACCCTTACAGAGTGGTGGTAAATCCAATTTCCGATCATAAGTACAGATTTCTGATAAAAAATTGGTTTTACCGCAACTCTGTAATTTTTGCCCAGTCACAGAACTCGGAAGTAGTCGACCAATCAGAAAATGCAGAATTTTTCACCGAAAATCAGATTACTGCATTCATTTTAGTCTAATCACAAGACTCGGATACTACCAAGTATTCCCAAGTCTTGTCATTGGCCTAAAATTTCCACGGTATTCCGATTACCGTGGTACCATTCTGTATTCTGTGATTGGCCCAATACTTGTTCATCAACTAGTGAATAGACAATTAGGGGATTATTAGGTCTCTTTCAGACAGGCAGCTGATAAGTGGTGAATGTCACGGGCTGTGTAGACCGATTGCTGTTAGTCTGCACAGACAAGCAGATCAGGGTTGCCACCTCATTCCTTTTAATATCAGCAGATATGAATTATACATGCCTTGTGGCTAATTAGATGCAGTTTAGGCACTGATTATGTGTGAGTAGCCCCAGAACCTGTATAACTTAGATGTGTTGGTATTTAACTTCTTGCCGACCGCTCCACACCGATTGGCGTGAACACAGCGGCAGCCCCAGGACCACTCCATGTCAACTGGCGTGAAGTCCTAGGGGCGGAGATAGCAGGGGATTGCGCGTGCCGAAACGCGCACATCCCCGCTGGAATGATGGAGCTCCGCCATCAGACTCCGATCTCTGGCAGCTCTGTACTGGGGACAGCCTTATGACACGGCTGTCCCCCTGAGACATGCAGGAGCGATCCGCTGTCGTAGGCTGAAGCCTATGACAGCCGATCGCTGTCATTGGCTATCGGGGGGGGGGGGGGGGGAGGAGGGAGGGCCGGGTTAACATAAAATATAAAAAATGGTAGTATTTATTAAATATATAGCCTTAAAGCTGCAATGGCCCTATTCGTAAACAATGGCCTGGTCACTAGTGGGTTTAACACCGCAGTCCAGACTCCTCATGTGGTTAAAGGGATGCTCTTGCAAAGAACAGACTGAAAAGTGTTCATTCCACTTAGAAAGGCTGTACAAATCAGCTGCACTGAGCTGTGTTTGTTTATTTAGCTACAATGTAGCAAGTGTGTAATCAGTAGGTATGACTCACAGCACCTCGGCACTGGCAGTGCTGGCTGTACAGGGAAAGAGAAATGCTTTAATCCTTCCTTTGCTCCCTGAAAGTTTGTCCAGTAAATTTTCAGGGCTTTTGGGGCGGTTTCTGTACATTGTAACAAAGAAATGGTTTTTTTTCCCCCTTATTGTTTTCATACTGTGTCTAATCTTTTACAGCAGAGAGGAAGTTCTGAGATCAGATCCACTTTAAATGTAGCTTATTCATTAAATGAGGGACCAATAGCCATTTGTATCATGGTAGCTGCATTTGGGAGGAGATTAAAAAAAAACACAAACTAATTTGCTCTACAATCTTTCTCCAGATCAGGGATCTCTGGCAGGAATAATCACTGTGCTTCTGCTTCCATTACTTCTACTCAGCTGATAACTCCAGCAGTAACCATTGCCCCTGTGAGTATGAAAAGACAACACACTGAATGATAAATGGCTTTTTCACATTGTGTCTGGTGCGCTTTTAGGCCTCTTTTAGACAGACGACTGAACTGCGCGTTTGCTGAGCAGTTCAGCATCCTGTCTGCTGCCCGCCAGTGCAATTCAGGTGCAATTTAAATGCAGCCAAATTGTAGCAGTTGTAACACCATGCATGTCAAGCGCTGCAGTGATGTTGAGGTAATCAGAGGACTGTGAGATATCGAGTCCGAGCACTGTGACTCCATGGGGTGGCTGCCAGTGCTTGGGTGCTAGTGGGTCTACTTTAGGGGACCCAGCACAGGCATACCTCCCAACATTTTTTAATTAGAAATCGGGACACTTAGGCCACACCCCAACACACTCCCTAGTCACGCCTACCATAAAGATTTTTGAATTTTTTTTATTAATATCCCCTCGTTTTTGAATTAATATTCCCTAATATACCCTGCCCGTGGGTGGGGAGGCGGGTGAGGGTGCTCATGGGTGGGGAGGAGGTTGAGGATGGCCATAATGAGTGGGGATGAGGGTGCCAGTGGAGAGAATGCAAAAAAAAAATTATCGAGCAGCCAGACGCGCCGATGTGGGATACGGGATGCCTGGCATCACTTTTCTCCCTCCCTGGGAATGTGACCTCCTGTGTCCCCCTGCTAGCAGAGTGCATCCGTCCATTCGCACATACTGGCATCTGGGAGAGAGAGAGAGAGAGAGATATTTTAAAAATTTTCTGACGGAATTCCGTATACCGCGGAACAGCTCTGGAATACCGTCGGAATGAAACGGTAGCGTAATTTCGGATCGGCGGTATGCGGAATTACTGCGGAATGGTAAATTGCAATTCTGAGCACCGCTAGTGGATGCATGGTAAGATGACAGCCCGCTGCACACTCTGCTAGCAGGTGGACACAAGAGGTCATATTCCCAGGGAGGGAGGGAGAAAAGTGATGCCAGGCATCCCACATCGGCGCGGCTGGGGCCTCGATAATTTTTTTCAACCTCTCTGCCTACTGTCGGCCGGGAAACTGGGGGGGGTGTCATACCGGGATAGCGGGAGAGCCCCTTTCCCCCCAAATCGAGACAGTCCCGCAGTATTTGGGACACTTGGGGGGCATGGCACAGGAAACATCATGGGAACAGTTCTTCAATCACAGCACCCCCTACCAATCAAAGCGTTGTGATTGGCCAAATAGTGGGGTGAAGTTGGTACTACTTTAGGGGACCCACCGCAAATCCCCATAGACAATTTCAGCTGTGCTGAAATCGAAACGAATTTCCGCTGTCAGCGCTAATAAACCCCCACAACCCTGATATTCCTGGATAGATAAGAATCTCCTCGAAGGAATTGTACTGTTTTCGGTGAGTAAAAGTTTAAACTCTCTGTGTAAGAACCGCCGCAATCCGTCAGCAATTTTAGCTTTGCTCTGCGCGTAGTTTCTCCCTCCTCATTGGAGGGATTGTTAGCTGGGGGCGTGTCAGCTTTTGTCAGCAGAAAAAAAAGTGTACTCCACATGCCACTCCACATGAAGTAAAAAGTAACTTCCACTGAACTAGTACAGTACTATAGTTACAAAAAGTAATAAATCAATAAAATTAAATAAATAAATGATTTAATAATCATATATTTAAAAAAATGTCAACATACAATTCATAAATTATTATAATAACATAATTGAAAAAAAAATTATTAAACGAGCACCGAGCCCACAGCCCAGCGAACGGGCAAGGGGACAGTGACTCCACTAAAGCAGGGGTGTGTGTATGCAATATATACACAGTGCTGCCCATAATTATTCATACCCCTGGCAAATTTTGACTTAAAGTTACTTTTATTCAACTAGCAAGTAGTTGTTTGATGGGAAATGGCATAGGTGTCTCCCAAAAGATAAGTCGATGTTGAAGAGGCATTATTGTGGAAAAAAAAAAACATTTCTCAGCTTATATTTACATTTGAGCAAAAAGTGTCCAGTCCAAAATTATTCATACCCTTCACAAACTGTCACAGTCTGTGGGAAAATCCAAAGTTCTATACCATTGCAAATAGTCCAAGCTGTTCTAAAGCATTCCAATTACCCTGATTACTTGGGAACTGCTGTTATAATCAACTTAACAACAGGTGAAAAACAGCAGCTCTCTGCAGTTGGCTTGTGGACAGTCAAGACAAAGGAGCTCAGTGAGGACCCGCGGCTGCGCATTGTGGCTGCTCACAAGTCAGGAAAGGGCTACAAGGCCATTTCTAAATGTTTTCAAGTTCCAGTGGCTACAGTGCAAAGTATTATTAAAAAATACCTGATGTTCTGCACTGTACAAAATTATTATTATTATTATTATTTATTGGATTTATATAGCGCCAACATAAAATTTCAGGGGAAGTGGTCGGAAGCCAAAAATGACACCAGTACTGGCCAGGAGGATAGTGAGAGAGGTGAAAAAGAATCCAAGGATCACCACAAAGCCCTTCCTGGTGAATCTGGGTTCTGCTGATGGCAATGTCTCAAGCGTTTCTGCCCGAGTCATTGCATTGCCCACTGTGTAAAAACAGAATCAAAATGCAACACAGGGGGAAAGTCGCACTGCTCATTTCACGTGTAATGCAACAAATGTATTGAAGCATACGGGTTATAAAAAGTATGCTTCACTGCAACTGTAAATGCACATGTTGCCCTGTACCGCACTGGTTGTCTTGAGTTATTCTGATGGAGCCCACCACACTGTTAATGCGTCAATGTGACTGTACCGTTACAAATGGTTGTGCTACGCAATGCAATATGTCAGTGTGAAAGTAGCTTAAAGAGGAATTCCAGTAAAAATATTGTAATAAAAAAGTCCTTCATTTTACAATAATTATGTATAAATGATTTAGCCAGTGTTTGCCCATTGTAAAATCTTTCCTCTCCCTGTTTACATTCTGACATTTATCACATGGTGACATTTTTCACTGCTGGCAGGTGATGTCAGTGGAAGGAGACGCGGCTTGCTTTTTTGTCAGTTGGAAACAGCTGTTATTTCCTACAGCGCAACAAGGTCCTGACATCACACTGTGGGAGGAGTTTCACCACAAAATCAGCTGTACAGAGCCCCCTGATGGTCTGTTTGAGAAAAGGAAAAGATTTCTCATGGGAAAGTGGGTATCAGCTACTGAATGGGATGAAGTTTAATTCTTGGTTACGGTTTTACTTTAAACGTACAGCATTTGAGCATCCATGTGAACAGGCATTTTGCTAGCAAGATGTAAAGTGTTTGTTGTTTTCCGTTACATTAATGTATCAGTTCTTTTTCCAGGGCGTTTGCGTATTGAAGGCAGCCATTGTGGAGAAGTCCTCTACGTACCGTATATACTCGCAAGCAAGCCGACCCGCATATAAGCCGACCCCCCAACTTTTACCTGGAAAACCAGGAAAAATGATTGACCCTCATATAAGTCGGGGGTAGGAAATGCTGTCCGTGTGATCCCCCCAGTGTGTCCCGGTATAGCTAGTATAGTGCCCAGTGTGAGTAGGTGGTGCCCCAGTATAGCTAGTAAAGTGCCCAGTATAGCTAGTATCGTGCCCAGTATAGCTAGTATAGTGCCCAGTATAGCTAGTATAGTGACCAGGATAGCTAGTATAGTGACCAGGATAGCTAGTATCATGCCCAGTATAGCTTGTAAAGTGCCCAGGATAGCTAGTATCATGCCCAGTATGGGTAGGTAGTGCCCAGTATAGCTAGTATAGTGCCCAGTATGGGTAGGTAGTGCCCCAGTATAGCTAGTATAGTGCCCAGTATAGCTAGTATAGTGCCCAGTATAGCTAGTATAGTGCCCAGTATGGGTAGGTAGTGCCCCAGTATAGCTAGTATAGTGCCCAGTATAGCTAGTATAGTGACCAGGATAGCTAGTATAGTGACCAGGATAGCTAGTATCATGCCCAGTATAGCTTGTAAAGTGCCCAGTATAGCAAGCATAGTGCCCAGTATGGGTAGGTAGTCCCCCAGTATAGCTAGTATAGTGCCCAGTATAGCTAGTATAGTGCCCAGTATAGCTAGTAAAGTGCCCAGTATAGCCAGTATAGTGCCCAGTATGGGTAGGTAGTGCCCCAGTATAGTTAGTATAGTGCCCAGTATAGCTAGTATACTGCCCAGTATGGGTAGGTAGTGCCCCAGTATAGCTAGTATAGTGCCCAGTATAGCTAGTATAATGCCCAGTATAGCTAGTAACTTGCCCCAGTATAGTGCCCAGTATAGCTAGTAACGTGCCCCAGTATAGCTAGTATAGTGCCCAGCGTAGTTAGTATAGTGCCCAGTATAGCTACTAATGTGCCCCAGTATAGCTAGTATCGTGCCCAGTATAGCTAGTAATGTGCCCCAGTATAGCTAGTATAGTGCCCAGTGTAGGTAGTATAGTGCCCAGTATAGCTTGTAAAGTGTCCAGTATAGCTATTATAGTGCCCAGTATAGCTAGTATAGTGCCTAGTATAGCTAGTAACGTGCCCCAGTATAGCTAGTATAGTGCCCAGTATAGCTAGTATAGTGCCCAGTATAGCTAGTAACGTGCCCCAGTATATCTAGTATAGTGCCCACAATAGTGCCCAGTATAGCTAGTATAGTGCCCAGCGTAGGTAGTATAGTGAAGTCATCCCCCCCCCCCCCCCCCCGCGGCCGCCGCTGCTATTACCTTAGCTCGGCGCTGCTCCTATTCCCCTGTCCTGCTTGTATAATCCACAGCAGCACGCCCCGGAGGGAAAAGGACATCTATTGTACATTTACACAGGACTGACAGTAATTGTGCACGACCATACAAAAATCGTTGGCGTTTACGCACACGACTTTCCATAATGTTCGTCACACTCCTGTCTCAGGAATCGCGCGTCCTGTGAATCAGATGGACACGTCAGCATGCATCACCAAATCGAATTATTTAGATGATAAAAGTAGAATTTTCTGTTTTGTTTCTGAGCTTTGATTTTCTTGGAGGCTTATATATTTGTATAATTCTTTATAAATAAATATAGGGATATGGAAGCTTATATATTTATTCCCCTTTAAGGATCCTTTTACACTGCTGCACTGCAGTAACAGTGCAATTTGGAACAATCGCACTGCACCGGAGCCCAAAACTTGCACCGCACATTCTAACCATGGTGCGACCAAAGGAAAAAAAATAGCATGCGACTTCTGGTGCAGTTCCTGGACTACAGCAGTAATGCAATGCAGGTTCTGCGTTACTTCTGCAGGTCCCGCAGCACTTCCGTCACACCACAGGCAGTGTGTCATATTTGCTTACTTTTTTTTATTAAAGTGGACCCGAGCTCTTGCAAAGAACAGCCTTAAAATTGTTCACTCCACATAGAAATGCTGTAGAAATCAGCGGCACTGAGCTGTGTGTTTGCTTGTTTATTTACAGAGTAACCAAGCAGCTCAGGGTGACCCAAACTACTAGGATTGTTAAAGGACTTACGAGGCCTGATTTTTAAAAAATAAACAAAAAAAGTTAGATACCTGTGTGTTTTTGTAAGGCACGGAGGACGCCGTCCGCTCCCTCCGTGCCGTTACGCCGGGTCCCCGCTGCTGAATATCCCCCCGAACGACCCCCGACCGCACGGCCCGGGTCGGGCTCTCCAGCCTTCACCAAGATGGCCGCCGGAGCTGGCCGCGGCTGCGCAGTCCGCATAGCCGCGAGTGCGGCTGCGCAGCTCTAAGGCCAACTCCCCGATCCACGCTACTGTTACGTGGATCGGGGGGTTGGCCTTAGAGCTGCGCAGCCGCACTTGCGGCTATGCGGACTGCGCAGCCGCGGCCAGCTCCGGCGGCCATCTTGGTGAAGGCTGGAGAGCCCAACCCGGGCTGTGCGGTCGGGGGTCGTTCGGGGGGATATTGAGCAGCGGGGACCCGGCGGAACGGCACGGAGGGCGCGGACGGCGTCCTCCGTGCCTTACAAAAACACACAGGTATCTAACTTTTTTTGTTTATTTTTTAAAAATCAGGCCTCGTAAGTCCTTTAAAGGGGGTAAAGGGACCAAAAAGCCCTCCTACAAAAAAAGCAAAGCTTGGCGTATTTGCCTTCTTAAAACTGAAGGAAATCTGCAATAAGTCAGCAATAAGTGAACATTTGTGGTTACCCACAATGCACTACTACTGAATATGCAAATTATCCCTTTTAACCCTTTGTAAGCCAAGCAAGCATCCAGAGCCACTTGTGTATAGCAAGCCTATAGTTTTCAATTTTACACAGCCATATCAAACCCACATGTAGACAGCCTGTTTTGGACGTTTGGTCCTCATCAGTACATGGCAGGGATTGATATGGCTGTATGAGATAGGGCTTGGACCAGTACAACAGAGTAACCAAGCAACTCAGGGTGACCCAAACTACTAGGAATGTATAGGAGGATAAAACGGACCAAAAAGCCCTGCTACTAAAAAAAGCAAACCTTGGTGTATTTGCCTTCTTAGAACAGAAGGAAATCTGCAATAATTCAGCTATAAATGAACATTTGTGGTTACCCACAATGCACTACTACTGAATATGTGTAGCAAGTGTTTAATCAGTAAGCATGACTCACAGTGCCTCAGTGTTAGCTGTACAGGAAAGACATATGCTTTACCCTCCTTTGCTCCCTGAAAGTTTATCCAGTAAATTTCCAGGGCTTTTTTTGGATGTCTGTGCATCGTAACACAGACTCTTTTCTTCCCTGTTTTCATACTATCCCTAATCTTTTAGAGCAAAGACGAAGTTCTGAGCTTAGATCCACTTTAACCAAAAGATTTATGAAAGAATTCAACAATACAGGGACTTTGCATAGACAGAATAGCAAATACAGCAAAATTACATAAGCAGCTGTTAACCGTATCAGGTTTTAGGCAACCAGTGGCATACAAATATTAGAGACTAAAACCATGACCGTTAAAATTGAAGACACTGACTTCAATTCACAGAGTGTTACTAAACATATTACCTCACGTTTGGTCAATAGTCCTATACCAAAATAAGTTGTGTCTAGGAATTGTTGAGCCATCTATCCCAGAGTTAATTAAAGTAAACCTGAGATGGTGGGATATAAAGGTTTTACATACCTGAGGCTTCCAGCCCCCTCTGGCCTGATTGTTCCCACGCCACCGTCCTTCGCTGCCCACAGGCTTCGTAAACTACCTCGGAAAGTCCTCTGGTCCAGGGCAAACTATGCAGGCGGGGGATCGGGGGAGGGCGTGCACAGCCTGACTGTGCCTGCACTGACTGGTCCCGACTGGATGACTTTCCAGGGCCAATTACAGAGGCCTCAGGCAGTGGAAGATGGCGGCATGAGAGCGATCAGGCCTGGGGAGGCTGTAGGAAGCCCCAGGTATGTATAAAACCTTTATATCCCCCCCCCCTCCCCGTCTCAGGTACACTTTAGATTTAGTTGGACATTTCCTGTGCATATACACAAGTACACATGGCTTGACAGCAAAGAGTGTCTCAGAAATAAAAACCTTATCAAATTTGGGCATGTCCCCCTCTCCAAGGGTTTACCTCTAGAGAAGCTGGCCAGCCCATCACATCATGAAGGTAGTCAATCACTTGCTTCCACAAGTCTGCAGTGGGGAGGGCATTGCCACATAAGGTCTAGAAAGGAGGGGTTAGGTAGGGAACATTTAGCACATAAATTATAGGCTGAAAGAGAATTTGGCTATAAGAGATGGAGTTGGCTTTGGTGCAACAAGTAGATATGTGTAAAGGTGGCCACACACAATACAATAAAATTATCCAATTTTACGGCAATTCGATAAATATCAGATCTCCTGAAAAAATCTGACTGAAAAATCTGATCGGATTTCCTGGTTTTTTATTTTTCATTTTTATTGATCCGGAATGCTGGAAATTTGTCTTCAATTTTTCTAAAGATTGATTGCATGGTGTGTGTTAGATTACCAATTTATTAATATACATACCCTAGCAATTTTCTCAGAGTTTCCAATCATTTTTATCATAAATGGGGAAAAATTGGACATACCGGATATATTTGAATACAAGTCGTCCTCATGTATAAGTCTTCTCCAATATTTAACCCTCTTAAGCTGGAATTTTTTGCCGACTCAAGTATAAGTCTACCCAGCAGAGTTAATGGCTGTCCTTGGGGACCAGGGGGGGGGGGGGGGGGGGGTTAATGACTGCACAGCATACAGTATTGCAGCCATTAACCCCTCCTGTCCTTAAGTGCAGCCAATACCTTCAATACTTCAGGTCCACAAGTGCTGCAAATATTCACTCCCTTTTATGCAGCCCAGTATTTCCCCCTGCCCCTTTCCTTGTTAATTGTTGTGACCAGGACTTTCAGACCTGTGTTTTCTTGGTATTTCCTTTCCTTAAAGTATACCTTACCACTTGGTAAATTGCTGCAAATGGGACTATCACTATTAGTACACACATAACTCAGTGTGCTCAGTGTTGCCCATGACTCATGTATAAGTTGAATTTTTAAATTGAACAGATATTTAAATAATTGTATGGTGTGGTGCCACCTTTAGTCTCTGAGACAGGACAACACCAGATGAGAAGTAGAGAGACATTCCTCCCATTCTTCCTCATCAAGCTGAATACCAGCTTGAGTCCACTTAGCCAGAGAACTCTGAACTCAGCTCCGTTTCAAGGGGCGTGTGGCCCGTGCGGTCGCTGTGAGCTCTGAGGGAAGGGGGGCATGCCATGATGGAGGGGGAGCTGCAGGAAGGGCGGCCTGTTTTCTCCCTCCCATCCTCTTACCGGAGCCGCATCCGTGCTCCTACCTTTTATGCAGAGTAAAGCGCAGTCCAGTGAAGCAATGTAGAGAGCAACTCATCTCCCAGCATTCCGATTGCCGTTCACTTGCCACTAGTCTCTTCTGCTTAGCCGGTGATACACACTCTACTTCCTGTTTAGCAGGAAGTAGAGTGTGTATCAGCGACTATGCAGAAGAGACCAGTGGCAAGTGAGCAGCGATTGTAACGCAGGGAGGTGAGTTGCTCTCTACATCGCTTCCCCGCGCTTTACCCACTAGCGACAACCCAATCCTAATGCGACTGAAGGCCACCAAAAGAGAGGCATGAGGATCGGCAAGATAGAAGATCACGTCCTCCTTGTACTGACTCTTTTTTCCCTCAGTACCACCAATGCACATGCCCCTGATACAAGGGTCTGCTCTAATTTTTCATGCATGGGGTTCTGCTGAAAGGGTGTATAATAGTGGGGATGAAGGACAGCCCAGTCTGGTGTCTCTGAATATAGCAAAGGGGTCAGGAAACTAAGAGTTACTGCACACCTGAGCAAGTGGATTATTATATAGGATCTGGAATCATCTAATAACATTTTCCCCAAAACCAAATCTAGCCAATGATGCAAGCAGAAATGGCCACTCTCTGCATCAAAGGCCTTGGCCACATCAAGGGACACTACCACTCATTGGCCTTTATTAGTGTGATGGTACTGGAGATAAGCAAATAGGCGTCTAATGTTTAAAGGAAACCTGAACTGTGAATAAAAATGAAATTTGGATTTACCTGGGGCTTTCTCCCATCCCCCCGTCGCCTGTGAGGTCCTCCAGTGTCCTCCTGGTCCCTTTCGTGGTCCTGGTCCCAGCTCTGGTAATCCAGCAACTTTGGCTGAAGTTGCCCCTGCACACCTCCACCACACATGCCGTGCGTCATCATGCCAGCCAGTGCCATCATGCCAGCCTTCTCTTAGACTGAACCGGGCATGTGCAAGACTCTTACGTCGGCCAGCACAGCATGATGATGCACAGTGTGCGCGACAGTCACTGGGACCAGCACCACAGAAGGGACCAGGAGGACTCAGGGAACTCGTAGGCTACGGGGGGCCGGAGGAAGCCCCAGGTAAGTTCAAATTTCTTTTTTATTCACAGCTCAAGGTCCCTTTAAGGAAGTTTTCTTTCCTGGTATAAATCCAGTCTGATCATTGTGTATCAATGTTAGAATAACCTTGTTCAGTCTATTAGCTAAGATTTTGGCTGATAACACAGCATATGTGAACATGCCATTGCAATGCTATTGTATTGTCAGTCGCATTGCAACGGATGCAGTATGGAAATACCCTAAAAGGTAGGTAAAGAAATATGAAGACAATAAATGATAGAAGCGTAAGTAGTGAAGTCTGTGGTAAGTCAGAAACAGGCAAGGTTAAAAAAGGAAGTAGGCAGAAGTAGGCGTCCCTGTCATGGCCGGCCCTAGACTTTTGCCGGCCCTAGACTTTTTGCCGCCTGAGGCAAAATTAGAAAAAATCGCAGCCCCCCCAGCCGTGGGGGGGTGGGTCCGCCAAGCTGGAGGGGTAGCGGGCAGAAAGGTGGTATTGGGCCTAGTGGTGGGGAGGGGGGTCGGAACCCCCTCCCTTGCCTGGGTCCCTCGATCTGCGCTCCTCCTCCAGCGTTAAGTACCAGCGTGCATATGATCAAGATGCAACAAGCGGGGGAATCACTCACCTCTTCCGCGTTCCATTGTGAGCTCCACTGACGTCACTTCCTGCAAGGCCGTCCACTTACAATCCACTTACAATACAGTGGGCGGCGTTGCCGGAAGTGACATCAGTGGAGCACACGATGGAACGCGGAAGAGGTGAGTGATTCCCCGCCCGTTGCCTCCTAATCATATGCACGCTGGTACTTAACGCTGGAGGAGGAGCGCAGATCCAGGGACCCAGGCGAGGGAGGGGGGTCCGACCCCCCTCCCCACCGCTATCCCTAATACCCCCTTTCTGCCAGCTACCCCTCCAGCTTATCCTGCTGCTGCACAAGTCCCGGTGGCGTTAAATACTATTTCTCCTCTAGGCCCATGTGGATATAGATGGATATAGATATACCGTCTTTCCCCTAAAGTAAGACCTACCCCGAAAGTAAGGCCTCCCTTATATTTCAAGCATGCTTGAAATATAAGGCCTACCCCGAAAATAAGGCCTAGCTGGGGGCGGGCGCTGTGTGGGCGCCTGGGACGCATCTGCCGGGCGCACATGATGACAGGAAGAGGGCGCCAGCGCAGAGCCGGCCTAGCGTACTGCGTGAGGGTCACAGGGCGCCCTCACAGATGGATTACTATGCCGCCGCCACCGGAGGAATTACCAGGAACGGAGGGGGACGCAGCCACAAGGGAGGTGCGGTAAGAGACCACGCACCTCCCCATACACACAGCGTCTAGCCCCTCCCACCCCTGAAAATAAGCCCTAGCACACATTTCCTCCCCAAAAAGAATATAAGACAGTGTCTTATATTCGGGGAAAGACGGTAGATACTTTGAATAGTGGTAATCCCCATCCCATTCTTGCACCTCTGACACTGTAGTTGCCATTGGCAGGTTTTGGGGCGCCATATTAATTGTAATGTATAGGGTGCTTTGGGGACCCCATTGTAAAACTTGCATCGGGGCCATCAGTTACGCCACTGCATCTTAGGTGACACGTGCTGCTAAATTATTACAAAGCAAAAGATAACGCAGCAGCCAGCAGTACACTATGCAGCTATTTATTAAATCATGCTTTCTACAAAGCCTAGAGACACAAGGTGATTTCCTTGTCATTTCCGGGTCTTGCAGACTCTGCGATGAAAAGAAAGGCGCCGCTTATCTTGGGTTTGTATGTTTTACTGTGCAAAGCTGTACAATGCTGTGGCAGGTACAAAGCACCATGGGAAGCTGCTTTGATTGTTTCAGGTCTATCTGTACTACACAGAAACACAGGTACTTCATATAGAATCCTAGCCAATTTTGTATGTCATAATGCCTGTTCTTTTCAAATCACCTTGAACAGATCTAGATTCAGAAATCTAGAAATGAACATCTGTGATGTTTGTGGTGCCGAATATAGTGGACAAATCCACAATGCCAAACTGAGCAGGGCCATAATATTCTATGTGTAAAAAAACAAAAACATGTCTCTCCACATGGACATCAGAAGCCATTTTTTGTGGTGACTAGAGATGGCCCGAACAGCACATTTTGGGTTTGCAGACATCGAACTCAAACTTCCCCAAAAGTTTGAGTTTGCGCGAACCGCCATAGACTTCAATGGGCAGACGAATTACAGGGGCTATTTCTGGCCACAAAAGTGATGGAAAAGTTGTTTCAAGGGGTCTAACACCTGGACGGGGCCATGCCAGAGGGGAATCCATGACGGAAGTACATTCCTGCATTTGTGGAATAAAGGGCTGCTTTAAAATGTCCAGAGTGGTAATGTAAGGGTTATGCCCACTTCACACTGACACACCAAATGCCTTGTTTATTGAGATTGAGCGCTAACAGGGCTGTAAGGCTGTAAGGCCCTTAGGTGTGTGTGTGGTAAACATATGAGCTGGAGGAGGGCGTGTCATTGCTCTGAAGAGAGCCATAGAGGAAGATTTATTATCATAATAAATCTTCCTCTACGCCTCCTCTTCAGAGCAATGACGCGCCCTCCTCCAGCATGGCTGTACGCAGCAAGAGGATCCCCCTCTTGAATAATGAACTGCCCCAATTCCCCGTCGCCGACAGTTTTCTCAGGGGACACAGACAGTAAACAAACAAACAACAAACACAGAACACTTATATCGCGCTTTTCTCCTGGCGGACTCAAAGCGCCAGAGCTGCAGCCACTAGGACGCGCTCTATAGGCAGTAGCAGTATTAGGGAGACTTGCCTAAGGTCTCCTACTGAATAGGTGCTGGCTTACTGAACAGGCAGAGTCGAGATTCGAACCCTGGTCTGCTGTATCAGAGGCAGAGCCCTTAACCATTACACAATCCAGCCAACAGTAAGTTAAATAAAGACAGAAGAAGCTGCACAGCAAAAATATATGCTTTGATCATTCTTACTGTTGTTGGCAAATTGATTTATAATGCTTACAGAAATAGTGAAAGTTTGATAGAACAGAACTGCTGTGAAATGCATTGTTCTGTATTTCTGAGAGCAGGGCGGAGGTGTCCTAAGTTTAAGCTGATTCCTAGCATTACATCTTGTTCAGCTGGAGTTGCATTTTAATGGGAACCTGAGGTTAGAGGGATATGGAGGCTGGTATGTTTATTACCTTTTCAATAATACACATTGCCGGCCTGTCCTGCTGATCCTCTGTCTCTAATCCTTTAACCACTTCACCTCCACCGGCATGAATATCTACATCCCTGCTTTACCTTGCAGGGGCGTAAATACTCCTCCCTTGCTCAACCCCCCCCCCCCCTTCCCACGTGCTCCCGTGCTCGTTACAGCCACTGACTAGACAGGAGATCAATGAATTGGAACACAGTTCCCGTGTCCCCGTGTGAAATACCGCGGCCGTCTATGAGATGGCCGCGGTCATTCAACGAAACGGTACTGTCATTTACAAGAAACGATACTTACATGTCCACACATTAGTTCCTGTTTGCGTAGTAATACTACGCATAGGAAAGTCATGCGCGAGGACATCTTGTGGCCACATAGTAAAATTACATCTACAAACAATTTTTTTAATTAAAAGCCTTTTTTTACATTTAAAATTAATCCATTACCTCCCACACTCCCCAATAGTTAGCCCCAAAGACGTTTTGTAAAAAAAAAAAAATATATATACATACAATTAAAAAAATATATTTTTCCTGTTAAAACACAGTTAGAATAAAATAATTCTTAGCAAAAAGTTCTCCCCACAGAACGCCTAATTGGTTGCAAAAAAAGCAACATATAGATTGTTTCGTTGTGATAAGTAGTAATAAAGTTATAGGCAAATAAATGGAAGGAGCGCTATTGCTCTGGTTTTAAAGGGGAAAAAACCTTGGAGGTGAAGTGGTTAAGCCGTAGACCCTAAACCAGGGGTGTCAAACTCAAATACAAAGTGGGCCGAAACTGTACACTGGGACCAAATTGCGGGCTACCCTCAATGTTTACTGGCCACCTTTCTCCCTTATAAAGTTCCCAGATGCCCCCCTCCCTCCCCTATGCAGTTCCCTGGTGTTTAGTGCTTTCCCCCTTCCTCCCCCATGTGGCTTCCCTGGTGTTCTAAGGCTTCACCTCTGATATAGATTTCCTGGTGGTCTAGAATAGGCCAAACATAATGCAAAGTGGGGGCTGGAGTTTGACATGTATGCCCTAAACAAACATGTTGATCAGATGTCAATGATGGGGATGCTCATTCAGTTAATGCAGAATTAACATTTCTGCATTTTCAATCAGGGTTGCACCGGCGTTGTGTGGATGACGTGAGGACCTGCATATGCCGCAGGTGAGCTTCTTCTACACCATTGGCTGCCACAATTTGGTTTAAAGTTCCCCATCAGGTCCTCCTTTCTGCGGAGACAGGGGATTGGCTTACAGTTTTCCCATAGCCTATGATTGGTTGTTTCAAATGTTTGGTGTATTATATAAACCGCTGCTGTTTTATGCATTATGAGACTGTCATAGCTTGATAAAGGAGCATGACTATTGCTCCGAAACGTCGCTGTTATGTATGACAGTCTTTAAAGGATACCACAACTGAAATGTGACATAATAAGATAGACATGTGTATGTACAGTGCCTAGTACACAGATAACTATGCTGTGTTCCTTTTTTTCTTTCTCTGCCTGAAAGAGTTAAATATCAGGTATGTAAGTGGCTGACTCAGTCCTGACTCAGACAGGAAGTGACTACAGTGTGACCCTCACTGATAAGAAATTCCAACTATAAAACACTTTCCTAGCAGAAATGGCTTCTGAGAGCAAGAAAGAGGTAAAAAAGGGGAATTTCTTATCAGTGAGGGTCACACTGTAGTCACTTCCTGTCTGAGTCAGGACTGAGTCAGCCACTTACATACCTGATATTTAACTCTTTCAGGCAGAGAAAGAAAAAAAGGAACACAGCATAGTTATCTGTGTACTAGGCACTGTACATACACATGTCTATCTCATTATGTCACATTTCAGTTGTGGTATCCTTTAAATAAAAAGTAAAAGAGCTTTGGATGGTGGCGGCTTTACTTTCTTGTTGTGCATTTTCAACCAGAAACCGACATTTACCATCAGAATTCGGAAATAAAAAAACAGAAATTGTAATTCTGCTGAAATTGGATTTACCACAACTTGTTCATTTTAGGCCAATCACAGAACTGGGAAGCATTGGACCAATCAGAGAGTGCAGATTTTTTCCGGACAAAAATGTATTACCGCGGTAATTTTAGACCAATCACAAGATTGTGTTGTTCTGACTTCCGATTCTCTGATTTTCGACACTTTTTTTGACATTTTTGCACTCTCTGGTGCAAAAAAATTTACAAATAAAATACTTCTCAGAAATTTGAAAATCGTAAAAATGGAAAATCAGGAAAACAGAAAATCTGACAATTGGAAAACTGGAAGCAGAAAAACAGAAATCCGAAATTGGTGGAAATTGGAATCCATTTGGGTGATCAAAGTCGATTTTTGTATGGTGAGCTTTAGACATTTTTTGCCTAACTCAGGTGATAAAATTAAGGTTAACTAGTTCCGCAATTATAAGAACCAAATGTAAACATTATAAACAGAACTTGAAAGCTTTTGAGCAGAGCAGAAGAAAAGCTACCTACAGATGTACTGTACTTGGCTACTTTGCTGGCATGCTTTAATTCTTACTTGCTCCTGTGTGGACAGATCACAGACAAATCATTCCAGCACCCAGCCTGTGTCTCACTCTGCAAGCAGGGGGTGGGGAAGGGGCAGGAGAGAGAGAAACGCTGTGTGTGTACTTCCTTATCTTAGTAGCTGGAGACTAGAGCTTGTATTTTATTGCTTCCTGTCTGTGAAATACAATACAAGCTCTATTCCTGTTGACTGACTATGTTAGAACATACAATCAGAAGGAGGTAGAAATATTTTTTTTTGCAAATATAACTGTCATCCAGATACATTAATTACAAGGGATCTTGTAAGGATTGTTAGGTATTTATGGCAAATAGATAAGACCCTTGGTCTACTTAACGCCTACATAGACGATACCAGTTGCCTGGCAGCACCGCCCATGCTGCCTGGCAACTGGTATTGCTTAAAAAAAAAACTATGGCAGCTTCTATAGCCCTCCACCTCAGGTTCTTTTTAAATACAAATTTTGTGCGCTCTATTATCTATCGTGCTAAGTACATTTCTTTTGTTTCTGTTTACAGAGCACAACAACATCAGCATCACATAGGAGTTAGCAGGAGCACCAAGAGATTACAGCCCATTGCAAACACCCGGCAGTCACGTGATCCATTCAGTATTTCATATTCCCATACTGATCTGGTCTCATGTATCTGAATCATGTGTGATCTTCCACCTACCGCACTGAAACTGAGATATGGCTGTAAGCATGTAACTGCTTCACTGTTGTTACTGTGTGGATCTGTTTCCAATGCTTTTTTTTTCTCAAAAAACCCCAGCACAATTAAATAGGGCTTTTTGTATTGTTAATTTTAAATCTCTAAAGAGAAATTTCAGTGGATTTCTGTAAAGTATATAATTTCAATGATTGTATGCGGTATTTCAAATCTCAGTAAATCTCTCCGGTGTTCTTACTGAATTCTATTTTTTAGATAACAAAACTGCATTAGTTCCAAAACAGGAACTGCCCTAGTTGGACAGGTCTCAACTTTTTGGTGAGAACAGCCTTGTAGGGTGTTTGTCCCACTTAGAGCCGGGGACCGGGCGTAGGCACTCCATGTGTTCAGAGGAAAACCACCGGAAAGACGTGGAAGCTCAAAATTAGAGGTGGATGCTGTTTGTCCATTTGGATCAGAGGGGATCATGAAGACACACCACAGACACAAGCCCTATGGATAGGGATGCTGTGACACTGTACGCATCGGCTTCTACTCGAGTGCCCGTGCTTCGCTTTGTCAGGTCAACCTGATGAAGCGAGGGAGAGCCTCAGGAAACGCGTTGTCTATGCGATAAACATTTTATTTATAGCTGGGGATGCAATAAGCCAGCATGCTGCTCCTATAGTACATAAGTGTTCATCCAGAGGCTTTTCCCATTGCGCCCCTCCTTACCGTTCCAGCACTGAGACACCCCTCCCCCCCCAAGCCCATCAACAAGGCCAGGGGCGTAACTTGAAATCACTGGGCCCTCCCTGCGAAACTTTATATGGGGCCTTCCTTCTCATACCTTGCTTTCTGCACAGGTAACCTGAGAACCAAGGTTATTCAACTTGAATGTGTTTTCCCCATGTAGATAAAAACAGCAGTGAAGCACTGCACACATTTTCTCTATCAATGACATTGGCTTCTGTGATAAAAAGTGTATGTTTTCACAAATACAGACACACATAGGGCTTGATTCACGAAACCGTGATAACTCATATCACGGCCGCGCTAGCGTTTTCGCAGGCAATCGCAAATTTTCGTGTGAAAATGACAGTGAATTTTTGAGCGCAATCGCTAATGCGCATGAAAATTCGGGATCGTGCGCAATCGCAAAAACACGCGCGAAAAGGGCCTTGCTATGAGTTATCGCTGTTTAGTGAATCAAGCCCATTGTGTGTAGAAAATGCATACAG
Source organism: Hyperolius riggenbachi (assembly GCF_040937935.1). Taxonomy (NCBI): domain Eukaryota; kingdom Metazoa; phylum Chordata; class Amphibia; order Anura; family Hyperoliidae; genus Hyperolius; species Hyperolius riggenbachi. Next base: position 50,219,222 of record NC_090653.1, read on the forward strand.
AAAACTGTGTGCTCCCAGCCTCAGCTTATTACACATACAGGGTTCAATTCTCTCAGTTTTTCTTCTGTCCTGTGCAAAGAGTTCAGGTCCACGTTAAAATAAAATATGCTACTGTGGATAAAACACATTTTATTTGCCCGTTTGTCCTGGTTATTACAACGTTAAAAATATGTCCCTAGTACAATGTATGCCAACAATATTTTATTTGGAAATAATGGTTTATTTTTTTTTCAGTTTTGTGTCCGTCACTAATTACGATTCCTTATTTGCAAAAATAACAGTAGCATACCCTCATGACATACATATTAAAAAAGAGTCCCTAAGGTTACTATCTATGTTTTTTTTTTAAATGTCACTTTTTATACAAGTGTTTTATTTTGGTAACTATGGGAGGGGAGGTAATAGGTTAATGAATATAGGATTATATGTATTTATATTTAATATTTTTATTTAATTTTATGTATATAGGTGTAATTTTACTATTTGGCCACTAGATGCCACCCAACACACACTTTATTCCTGTGTACTGTTCACTTTAAAGTGAATCCGAGAAACTTTTACTCATTGCAAAATTGTGTTCCTTGCATATAGTTTATAGGGCATTCCTGAAGCCAAATACTTTTTTTGTTTTCTTTTAATACTCTAATTCCCTATAAACTAAACAAGCCTTACCCACAGCTTTTTCAGTAGCAAGGGCTTATGGGAGCTCAGTCTGAGCAAGAGGAGGAGGAGGTTAGTAGCCAGAGATTTCACAGGCAGAGGGGAGGAGGGAGGAGAAGAGGGGGCTGAATTTGTCACAGGCTGAGGGTTGGAGATGCAATCAGCTTGCCTGTGTGTAATGTGACAAACAAAACATGGCTGCTGTCATTGTATCACAGGAAGAAATAATCATATACTGTTGAAGCTGTTTGCAGCTAGATTTGCTGTGTAAGCTATCTAAACTTTAGATAAGATACATAGACAAGTTACTTGTTATAGTTAGTTTTTCATATCGGATCCGCTTCAACTTTCTCAATAGCCACCACCATTCCATTGATGCCAGCGATCATTGATCACTGGACCTTTGATTGGTGAATGGGAACTATGTTCCCATTCTTGTTACAGCTGATACAAATCCTGCAACAAATCTGCAGTGTGTCTACTTCTAGCTTTCATGGAAGCCGACATATTGTTAAAGAGAACCAGAGACGACGCACCCTCATGTATTTTACCATATATATCAATGGAACATGACAGTAAACACCTACTCTGCTCTTTGTTTCATTCTTCACTGTTTAGTCTACCTGTTATCAGCCCTGATAGGAATCCCCGACTGAGTATTCATTCTAGCTTTGCCCCGGGATGATTATAGCTGAGTCCATCTTCTGTGATGTTTTTTCAAGCTCAAGCCCGCCCCCTTGTGGCTCTGATTTCTTGCTATGAGGATACATAGCAGGAAATCAGCGCCAGAAGGGGGCGGGCTTGGGCTTGAAAAGACATCACAGAAGACTGACTCAGCTTTAATCATTCCGGGGAAAAGCTAGGTTGAATGCTCAGTCGGGGATTCTTATCAGAGCTGATAACAGGCAGACTAAACAGTGAAGAATGAAACAAAGAGCAGAGTAGGTGTTCATTGTCATGTTCCCATTGATATATATGGTAAAATACATGAGGATGCTTCGTCTCTGGTTCTCTTTAGCATCCTGTGTTTACCTATTAGTAGGGATGCTCAGCAGAGCATCTCGAATAGCCCATTCACTATTCGAGCTATTCGAGCAAACAGCGGTATTCGAGCTCGAATACCGAGCTCGAATAGCGTCATAGCTCAGATTGATGTCCTTAGAGCCAATCAGAGGGCTCCCAGGCCCTCTGACGGCAGCCAATCACAGAGGGGGACCCTGGCCTGCCCCTACCCTATAAATAGCGGCCGCCATGTTAGGTTTTTCCATCCTTGCTTGAGACTTGTACAGAGAGAGATCTGCTCCTTTGTGCTTTGGCTTAGCAAGTGCTCTATTGTGGTCAATCACCTAGCGTTTTTGCTCACATACACCTGCTATACACACCTATATTGTTGTTAGCTAGATAGAGATTGTATTTTAGTTAGTAGCTTGTGTGTTACATAGAGACAGCTGCTGCTGCAGGCACGCTTACAGCTTTAGGCCTCAGGGCCTTGCCTGTGTGGGCAGTTGTCCTCCTGTCCTCTGTTTATTTCTCATCTATACCTGTGTTTCTTCTGTGTATACTACCCTGTCTTGTCCTTTACTACTGAGTGATTATTGTATTTTGTAGTTGTACTGTACTCAGGACACTCACTGTCACTGTTCATAGCTCCTGCGTGTGTGTGTGTGTGTGTGTGCAGCCGTGCACTGTCTGTAGTGTACACACACTCTATTTCCTTCTACTGAATCTGATTACTATTGATTATTGTATATTCTAGTTGTACTAGTGTACTAGGGGACACACTCACTGTTCACTGTTCACACTCACTGATTACTGATTATTGTATTTTGTATTTGTACTGTACTAGTAATCACTTAGCGATCTAATCACTTAGTGATTAGTGTCACCTCACCCACCAAACCACTCCATTAAAGTACCCCACTTTTTCACCCGCCCTTTTAAAAAACTTTTTTGTTTACGCCAAAAACATCTAAGATGTCTGGAAGTGGCAGCCAGCGCAGTTTGGGCAAGGGGAAGGGCAGCAAGGGAATCAAGAGGAGAGGGAGCAGCATTGTGGCAAGCCGCGCCACCATGCACAGTTCCGCAGCAGCAGCAGCTGCGTCAGTGGCTAACATTCCTCCTATAGCCACTGGCCGTGGACGCCTTGGGTGCCCAGCAGGACCATCTGCAACTCACGCTGCAGAGACACAGCAGCAGCGTGTAGTACCTGCTCCTATTTTCCTCCAGCTGGGTCGGAAACGTCCCATTGAGGAAAAGGATGCAGCCACTGTGATGCAACTGATGACGGAGGATGAGCAGCCCGCCATCAGCTCTGCATCAGAGGCCTCCACCCTCACCACCACCACCACCACCCCTGTTCGCAGCAGCCGCCCAGCAGGGCCTGGGGAGGAGGCCAGTTCACTGTCACAAGTTGGCGACCTGTCATTCAGCAGTATTTTGACCCCAGGCATCATGAGGGAATTGTCTGCTGTTGTTGGCGATTTTGAGGAGGAGATGCTGATGGGCACTTTGGGGGAGGAGGGATTGGACAGCAAGACTGTGGCGACAGTCAAGCAGCCCATCCAGGCATCAGGAGAGGAGTTTGGGGGGTCATCATCCCAGCAGGACATGTTTCAGGGGGGGAGGATGATGATGATGACAGGGTGACGGACAAAGACTGGGTGCCACCACCTCCTGGGGATGTCATCATCAGCAGCTCTGAGGAGGAGGAGGAGGATGCGCTTGTGGGCCTTGCAAGGAGGCGCATCATTGCAAGCATTGGCAGCAGTAGGCAGGTCCCACTGCCTGCTGGTGTCTCAGGCTCAGCAGCAGCAGCATCTGCCAGTACCACCACCAGCCGCATCCAAGCCCTCCCCCCCCCCCCAACCACCACAGGGAGACAGGCAGCAGCGGCTCCAGTCCGTAGGGGGTATTTCACGTCACCAATCTGGCAATTTTTCACCATGCCCACAGTTGACAGCAAGTACGCCACTTGCAACCACTGTCAGCGGAAGCTGAGCAGAGGTGCAGACCCCTTAAAGTTCAGCACCAGCTTTCTTCTGAACCATCTTGCTGCTAAACATTACCACCAGCATGAGGAGTTCAAGAGCCTGAAGGCATCTGGCGCTGGCAGTGGCACCACACCCACCACTGCACAGCCTTCAGCAGCAGCAGCAGCAGCAGCAACAGCAGCCATCCGCCCTCCTGCTCCTCCAGCACCATCAGCAGGAGTGCGGAAACGCACTGCTCCTCCCACCTCTGCAACTCCTGCTGCCGACACTGAGGCCTGTTCTGGCAGCCAGTCCTCAGTGGCCTCCTCTGCTCCCTCCAGTGATTCCCGTGCCAGCAAAAGGCGACGCCAGAGCCTTTTGGGCAAGTCCTTCCAGGGGGTGGTTAGGCCTCTGCCTCCCAGCAGCCGTCGCGTGCGGCAGCTGAACGGCTTGCTGGCACGGGCCATGTGCTCCCAACTCCTGCCGTACACGCTCGTGCAGGAGGGGAGCGACATGCGTGCGCTGCTTGCTTGTGCAGCCCCAGACTGGCAGCTCCCCAGCAGACACTTCTTTGCCCGCCAGGTCATGCCTGCACTGCACCGCTTTGTGATGGCCAATGTGGAGCGAGGGCTGGAGCACGCGGTTGGTGAAAGGGTCCACGTCACCATGGACTCCTGGAGCAGCCGCTTCGGGACAGGCCGCTACCTGTCCTTCACTGTCCACTGGGTCAGCTTGGTGGAAGGGGGTGAGGATGGGAGAGCAGCAGCGGGCACAGCAGCAGCAGCAACACAGTGGGTGGTGCCACCCTGCAGGGTCAGGGGAACTGCAGCAGGTTCCTCTGATCCTCTGCCATCCTCCGGCACACCTGGCCAAACCCCCCGCCTCAGCAGCAGCGTGAAGCCACGCCACTGCCAAGCGCTGCTGCAGTTGGTCAGCCTTGGGAAGACCAAACTGACGGCAACCCATGTGTTGGCCAAACTCCAGGAGCAGGAGAGGAGTTGGCTGACCTCCAGAGGCCTCAGAGTCGGAGAGGTGGTGGCCGACAATGGGGCCAATCTGGTTGCCGCAATCGACAGGGGAAACCTGACCCACATCCCCTGTCTTGCCCATGTGCTGAACCTGGTGGTGCAGAAGTTCTTGCGCACCTACCAGGGGATGGGTGAACTGCTGGAAACGGCAAGGAATGTTGTGCGTCACTTCCGGCGCTCGCCTGCAGCCTCTGCGAGCCTGGAAGACGTACAAAAGGAGCTGGAGCTTCCACGCCATCGGCTGATCCTTGACGTTCCAACTCGCTGGAACTCCACCCTGGCGATGTTGGAGCGTCTGGTTGAACAGAAGCATGCTGCCAACCAGTACCTTTCCCTGGCCACTGTGTACGCCGCTCAGAAAAGGGACAAGACCAGCAACATCCCGTCCATTGTCCCCGATGATGACTGGGGGCACATGCAGCAGGTGTGCTTAGTGCTGGCTCCCTTTCTGCAGGCCACCAACATGGTGAGCAGGGACCATGCTATGGTGTGCGAGTGGGTGCCCCTGGTTTGTCTGCTGAACAGGGCCCTCGATGCTTTGCTGGAACAGGGAGCGGCAGCCTTGGCCCAGAAGGAGCGGCATGCAGCTGCACAGTCCACCTCTGAGGGGGAGGAGGAGGAGGACTTGGTGGAGGTCCCTGACCTTGCTGCTGATGAGGGGGATCAGCACAGTGCAGCTGAGTTGGTGCGGGGGTGGAGAGAGGATGAGGCGGCAGAGGAGGAGGATGAGGACAGCACTACCGTCGATGTGCCAGCACACGTGGCCCGCCTCTTCCCAATGGCAGCGCACATGCTGACGTGCCTGCGCAGGGACCCCAGGGTGATCCAGATGAAGCAGAGGGAGGACATCTGGATCAGCATGATGTTGGACCCGTGCCTCAAGGGGAAGTTGAGCCAGTTCCTGCCGCCTGCAGGAGGAGAGCCAGCGCAACAAATAAGGAGCTTGCAGCAGGCCCTTGTTGAGCGCTTGGAGGAAGCCTTCCCCCAGCCTTCCACCCCCCCTGTCCAGCCAGCACAGAGGCAGCAGCAGGTGCCTGCATCCAGCAGCAAGCACACCACAGACCTGCTGTCTCTCAGCAACAAGCTCTACAGGACTGTAGAGGCTCCAGCAGTGACTAGAGAGGAGGTGCATGCAGCAGCATCCTCCTCCGGTCACAGCCAGCGCCTGACCCGCATGGTGGCTGACTACATGGGGTTCTACAGCGGGCTTGACAGCGATGCCCCTGTTGATCCCATGGAGTATTGGGTCAAGCGCCTGGAGATCTGGAGCGAGCTTGCGCAGTACGCCCTGGAAGTGCTGTCCTGTCCCCCTTCCAGCGTGCTGTCCGAGCGCTGCTTCAGTGCAGCTGGTGGCGTGGTTACCGAGAAACGCTCACGTCTGTCTCACAAGTCTGTGGAAAGACTGACGTTTCTCAAGATGAACCAGGCGTGGGTGGAAGGCGAGTTCCTGGCCCCTGTTGTCGGCGAGAGGGGGACATGAAGTGGCTGCCGGAACCATCGTTAATATGCCTTACCACCCTTTACCACCTCCTAGCTCCTGCTCACTAAGCCAGCCTGGTTCAGTTTGACTATTACGTCGCCTGTGTAGCCACACATCTTACAAGTACAGTGGGCTGCTGTGTACTGCCCTTCTGCTGTCTGTCTGTGTTTCCCACTACCAGGGTACACAGAATTACCATCTGCTGCCACTCTGCCACCAGCTATTACGTCCAACAATAGCTATATCTGTGTAATTTGCTGTAAAAAAAAATAATAATAAATAAAAAAAAAAAAAGGTTTAATTTTTCTGAGGTGCCCGGGTTGAAAACTGTGTTGTCCCAGTTGTGTATTGGACACGATGTGGGCTTCACGACCGCTGTCTGGGAACTCCTGTTGTGTTTATTTACAGCCCTGGTATCACCGCTAGGTACCAGGGCTATTATGTCACGCTGCCTGCCTGCTGCCACACTCACACTACTCCTCCATTCCTCCTGCTGCTGCTGTCTGTCTGTGTTTCCCACTGCCAGGGTACACAGAATTACCTTCTGCTGCCACTCTGCCACCAGCTATAACGTCCAACAATAGCTATATCTGTGTAATTTGCTGTGAAAAAAAAAAAAAAAAGGTTTAATTTTTCTGAGGTACCCGGGTTGAAAACTGTGTTGTGCCAGTTGTGTATTGGACACGATGTGGGCTTCACGACCGCTGTCTGGGACCTCCTGTTGTGTTTATTTACAGCCCTGGTATCACCGCTAGGTACCAGGGCTATTATGTCACGCTGCCTGCCTGCTGCCACACTCACATTACTCCTCCATTCCTCCTGCTGCTGCTGTCTGTCTGTGTTTCCCACTGCCAGGGTACACAGAATTACCTTCTGCTGCCACTCTGCCACCAGCTATAACGCCCAACAATAGCTATATCTGTGTAATTTGCTGTAAAAAAATAAAATTAAAAAAAAAGGTTTAATTTTTCTGAGGTGCCCGGGTTGAAAACTGTGTTGTCCCAGTTGTGTATTGGACATGATGTGGGCTTCACGACCGCTGTCTGGGACCTCCTGTTGTGTTTATTTACAGCCCTGGTATCACCGCTAGGTACCAGGGCTATTATGTCACGCTGCCTGCCTGCTGCCACACTCACACTACTTCTCCATTCCTGCTGCTGCTGCTGTCTGTCTGTTTCCCACTGCCAGGGTACACAGAATTACCTTCTGCTGCCACTCTGCCACCAGCTATAACGTCCAACAATAGCTATATCTGTGTAATTTGCTGTAAAAAAAATAAATAAATAAAAAAAAAGGTTTAATTTTTCTAAAGGTGTCCGGGTTGAAAACTGCGTTGTCCCAGTTGTGTATTGGACACGATGTGGGCTTCACGACCGCTGTCTGGAACCTCATGCTGTGTATTTACGGCCTGGTACCACCGCTAGGTACCACAGCCTATTATGTCTCGCTGCCTGCCTCATTGACTGCCTGCTGCCACTCACTCATCCTCCTCCTCCTCCTCCTGCTGCTGAATTTACCTCCTGCTGTCTGTGTGTTTCCACTGCCAGGGAGCACATACATAAAAATAGCTGCATTTCTTTAAAAAAAAAATATATATATACTTTTTAATGCTTTGTGATATTATTTTTAGAGGTGTCCGGGTTGAAAACTGTGTTGTCCCAGTTGTGTATTGGACATGATGTGGGCTTCACGACCGCTGTCTGGAACCTCATGCTGTGTATTTACGGCCTGGTACCACCGCTAGGTACCACAGCCTATTATGTCTCGCTGCCTGCCTCATTGACTGCCTGCTGCCACACACTCATCCTCCTCCTGCTGCTGAATTTACCTCCTGCTGTCTGTGTGTTTCCACTGCCAGGGAGCACATACAATGGCGCTTCCACCATGCGCCACCAGCTATTTATTACGCTCAAAAATAGCTGCATTTCTTTAAAAAAAAATATATATAGAAGAGAAAGAAGTGAAGAAGAAGAAGAAGAAGAAGAAGAAGATATAGAAGAAGAAGAAGAAGATATAGAAAAAGAAGAAGAAGATATATAAGAAATAGAAGAAGATGATGAAGAAGAAGATGATAAAGAAGAAGAAGAAGAAGATATAGAAGAAGAAGAAGAAGAAGAAGATATAGAATAAATAGAAGAAGAAGATGAAGAAGAAGAAGATGATAAAGAAGAAGAAGATGATAAAGAAGAAGAAGAAGTAGTAGAAGATATAGAAGATAAAGAAGAAGAAGAAGAAGTATACAGTATACAGTACTGAACAGAATTTTGGACACACCTTCTCATTCAAACTTTTTTTTTCTTTAAAGGAACATCCCCACATAATCACTTGCTGTTGTTACTTGGAAAAAAGGATGTTTCTTGCATCATTCACCCCCAAAACAAGTGTTGGAAGCTATTTAAGGCCAATTCGAATAGTCAGCTCGAATAATGAGCTCGAATACCGACTCGAATAGTGAGCTCGAATACCGAGGTCGAATCGAATAGTAAAAAATATGCGACTCGAATATTCGACCTAACTCGAATAATTTACTATTCGAATTCGACCTATCTCGAATAATAAAAAGGGGTATCCGAGCATCCCTGCCTATTAGCTGCTCTGATTCCTGAGCTGACACAGCTGAGAGATCTAACTACAGTGATGATTAGTCACACATGAGGGGAATTAGGCTAAACTCTCTAAATACGTACAGGGTGCATCTCTCTCTGTTTTCCTTCTGTCCTGTGCAAGAGTTCAGGTCCACTTTAAAGAGTAGAGGACTATAATGAGGGACACCATACTGAGGGGAGCACTATAACAACGAGCTCTATACTGGGTGCAGAGTGCTATAATGGGGGCATTATGATGATGACAGCATTGTAATTTAGCACCAGAAAACTGCAGTTCCATGTGTCTCCCTACCCTCTTTCTGATGTGTGCCACACACTAGGAACAGATCTCCATTGGAAATCTAATGGAAATTGATCTAAATGCATTATTGCACCATTAGATCCAATGCAACTTTATGGGCCATCGATCTGCTGCCAGCAGCAGGTCGACCTAGATTTTCCATCCTGTCAGATAGAGCAAATTGATCGAAATCGGCTGCAAATCGATCAATAGATTTGAAATAATCGATTTACAATTGATCAATGGGTACTATAGAATTGATCGATCGATCACTGGCTGAAATCGACCATTGTAGGGCCCCCTAAAGAGACTCTGTAACAAAATGTTCAGCCTTATTTCTTCTATCTTATAAGTTCCTATACCTGTTCTAATGTGGTCTGGATTACTGCAGCCTTTTCTAGTTGCATTGTCTCTGTAATACATCTAATCTTTTCTGGTCAAGCCTTGTCGCGACAAAGAGGAATGCACTGTCTCTGCTGGGATAGGGAGAAGTTATGCACACCCCCTGCAGGCTCTCCTGTGTGTGTATGAGTCACAGGCAATGTCTCTGCTCACAGCCAGCGTCTCTGCAAGGCTCGTGGAGCTGTGACATTTCAAACAGCTGTGAGTGCAGAGAGATCAGTGCAAAGCTCAGACAAGCAGCTAAGGCAACACATGGGAGTAACATTCCAGCAATCAAGTCACATTTGAGAGGAGCCTCTGCAAACAGGCACCTGCTCTGATGATGTATTTCCTGTTTGGTGGCCATCTTCATTGTTTACAAAAACAATGAATAAAACAGTGATTTTATCACCAGGAAAGCTGAGGAAGCAGCGAAAATGTCACAGAGGGGGCTAGGAGAAGACAACAAACAGGCTGGTACATTTATTTATGTAAGATTTTCACAGTACGGATTCTCTTTAAGTCTCAGAGCTGCCTGAAACTTTTTTGTTACAATTACAGGTTGGGTGTGTTTCCTACACGTCTGAATAAAGCGTCACTAAACAAATACAGTGTATCAGTGAGGTGCAGCATTACTGTGTTTCTATAGATAAGAATTCTATTTCACAAGGTGGAAAAAGTGCAGCCTCATTCATAAAGGTGAGAGTAGCACAGACTTATAGGACAATATCACCCGATTTACTGCAGAGATGGATCTGGGGCTGAAGATCTTCATTCTGATGACTCTCTTGGGACTCGGTAAGTTATAACTGAACTATGACGGCCACAGCAATCATTTAGAGAGAACCTCAATTAATCGTCATGCCACAGTTTCGAACGAATCCTCCACAGATCAAGTGGTAGAGGGGCTTATGTAACAGGGATGTCAGCAGAAACACTCTACTTTCTACTTTAACATTCCTGGTGGTATGATTATTTCTGGATTTTAGGGTCTACAAGTGGTACAATTTTTTCACAAGCTTTTAAACCCTAAGGGCTCTTTCACACTTAGACGTTGCGTTTGATGCGACGTTATGGTCGCACAACGTGCCCCTAACGCAACACATGTGGGTTTTGAATTTGGACATTGTTTTAAGGTACGTTATGTGTATCGCGGTGCTCCGTTTTCGTTCCATCAGTATGTGACGAAAAAGGCGCACCGCGTCACATTTAAAAAAAAAAACCATTACTGAGCATGTGCAAACAGTCCAACGCTTCTAACGCACAGCATGCAGCACTTTCTAAATATTGCTACACGTTACACACAACGCAACGTGAGCACTGTGAATGTCACACATACTTTGTATTGCTGTGCGTTAGTCTGCGCGTTTACTTTTTATAACGTTCGACTTTAACGTCCCACTGTGAAAGCAGCCTAAAAGCAGGAAGAAATGATTCCCCAGAGTGATCTGCAGAAGCCCTGCACTTCACTCACCTCTCCAGGATCCAGTGCTGTAATTGTCCCTCCTGTCCCCCAGGTGGCACTCATCCCTTATGGTGAGATCACCGTCTGTCATCATGTGACAACCAGCGATCTCACCCAAGGGGCTCGATTCACAAAGCGGTGCTAACCCAGTTAGAGGCTTTAGGCGTGATAACCATTGCACCACGCTGGTGAAAAGCCAGTTTAGGCGTGGTAAGTTTAGGCATGATAAGTTTAGGCATGATAATTTTAGGCATGAAAAGTTTAGATAAGTTTAGATCGCGCGCAAAGTCCCGCACGCAAAGCAGCGCCATTAAGCTCTGTGCGAAGTGCACCAGACTTTGCTAGCGCAAAACTTTTGATCAGCTGTGCACTGCGGTGCTAACCCAGTTGGTGCTTAAACTTATCATGCCTAAACTTATCACACCTAAACTTATCATGCCTAAACTTATCACACCTAAACTTATCACACCTAAACTTCTCATGCCTAAACTTATCACACCTAAACTTATCCCACCTAAACTTATCATGCCTAAACTTATCACACCTAAACTTATCACACCTAAACTTGTCATGCCTAAACTGAGTTTAGGCGTGCTAAAGGGCTTTTCACCAGAGTGCTAACTGTTAGCACCGCTTTGTGAATCAGGCCCCTGGAATCGAGAGCCTCTGAGGACTGGAAGAAGACGAGCGGCAAACGGCCATATCACTGGGAGGTGAGTTACAAATGCCCGCTGCGCTGCAGGCTCTGTATACACCTCTTGGGAGTCTACCCGAGCCAGACTCGGGATTACAGCTTCCAGCATGTCTTCTCCACCCTGAGCCTGGCTTGGGGTTACCGCCAAGGAGGTTAATTTAGGTCACATAGGGCTCGATTCATGAAAGTGCACTGCTGCAACAGGGCAAGTTAAAAAAACACATTTTGAACTCCAGCAGCACACTTTCAGGAATCAAGCCCTTAGAGAGCTGAAAACGGTGTATTAATCACTGGTGAGCAGAGACATTGCATCCCAGAAGATCAAGGGTACATCTGGAAGCCAGAGGAGGGGCAATTCTGTGGCATACTATCCACACTGTGGCTAAAAGTGGAGATTGTCATGACAGTAATGGCAGCAGGTACCACTGACCCTACTCAAAACAGCATACAGTGGTGTGAAAAACTATTTGCCCCCTTCCTGATTTCTTATTCTTTTGCATGTTTGTCACACTTAAATGTTTCTGCTCATCAAAAACCGTTAACTATTAGTCAAAGATAACCTAATTGAACACAAAATGCAGTTTTAAATGATGGTTTTTATTATTTAGTGAGAAAAAAAACTCCAAATCTACATGGCCCTGTGTGAAAAAGTGATTGCCCCCTTGTTAAAAAATAACTTAAAGGTGGTTTATTACACCTGAGTTCAATTTCTGTAGTCACCCCCAGGCCTGATTACTGCCACACCTGTTTCAATCAAGAAATCACTTAAATAGGAGCTATCTGACACAGAGAAGTAGACCAAAAGCACCTCAAAAGCTAGACATCATGCCAAGATCCAAAGAAATTCAGGAACAAATGAGAACAAAAGTACTGTAATTGAAATCTATCAGTCTGGTAAAGGTTATAAAGCCATTTCTAAAGCTTTGGGAATCCAGCAAACCACAGTGAGAGCCATTATCCACAAATGGCAAACACATGGAACAGTGATGAACCTTCCCAGGAGTGGCCGGCCGACCAAAATTACCCCAAGAGCGCAGAGAAAACTCATCCGAGAGGCCACAAAAGACCCCAGGACAACATCTAAAGAATTGCAGGCCTCACTTGCCTCAATTAAGGTCAGTGTTCACGACTCCACCATAAGAAAGAGACTGGGCAAAAACGGCCTGCATGGAAGATATCCAAGGCGCAAACCACTTTTAAGCAAAAAGAACATTAATGCTCATCTCAATTTTGCTAAAAAAACATCTCAATGATTGCCAAGACTTTTGGGAAAATACCTTGTGGACCGACGAGACAAAAGTTGAACTTTTTGGAAGGTGCGTGTCCCGTTACATCTGGCGTAGAAGTAACACAGCATTTCAGCAGAAGAGCATCATACCAACAGTAAAATTTGGTGGTGGTAGTGTGATGGTCTGGGGTTGTTTTGCTGCTTTAGGACCTGGAAGGCATGCTGTGATAGATGGAACCATGAATTCTACTGTCTGCCAAAAAATCCTGAAGAAGAATGTCTGGCCATCTGTTCATCAACTCAAGCTGAAGCGATCTTGGGTGCTGCAGCAGGACAATGACCCAAAACACACCAGCAAATTCGCCTTTGAATGGCTGAAGAAAAACAAAATGAAGACTTTGGAGTGGCCTAGTCAAAGTCCTGACCTGAATCCTATTGAGATGATGTGACATGACCTTAAAAAGGCAGTTCATGCTAGAAAACCCTCAAATAAAGCTGAATTACAACAATTTTGCAAAGTTGAGTGGGACAAAATTCCTCCAGAGCGCTGTAAAAGACTCATTGCAAGTTATCGCAAATGCTTGATTGCAATTATTGCTGCTAAGGGTGGCCCAACCAGTTATTAGGTTCAGGGGGCAATTTCTTTTTCACACAGGGCCATGTAGGTTTTGAGGTTTTTTTTTCTCACTAAATAATAAAAAACATCATTTAAAACTGCATTTTGTGTTCAATTATGTTATCTTTGACTAATAGTTAACGGTTTTTGATGAGCAGAAACATTTAAGTGTGACAAACATGCAAAAGAATAAGAAATCAGGAAGAGGGCAAATAGTTTTTCACACCACTGTACGTGTACCCCACAAACAACATAATTAGGCAGAGTGTTCCCATAAAATACCAAAGAAAACAGACTTTCTCTGGAACAGCGGGATCAAATATAAAAAGTAAATGCATAAATCTAATTTTCTCTTTACTAACTTTTAGGATAAAATGTGGGTTTAGGCTTTAAAGTTAGACTGAACCAAGTAAAACTGTGTAAAATAAACACATGCTGCACCTACAAATGAATATTACACACTTACCTCGCTGTTAGTTTCTCTCAGAAGCTCACTATTTTCTTCTTACGATTCCTTCCAGTACTGACAAGATTCTGTCAGAACTGAAATATATCAGTTGATGTCAGTTATATATCAGGTGCTGTCAGTTATAACTGAAAGGACAACTGATGACCATGGTAATGTCCATGTTTCCCTATGGCTTAAAGAGAAACTCCGACCAAAAACTGAACTTTATCCCAATCAGTAGCTGATACCCCCTTTAAATGAGAAATCTATTCCTTTTCACAAACAGACCATCAGGGGGCTCTGTATGACTAATATTGTGGTGAAACCCCTCCCACAAGAAACCCCTCCCACAAGAAAGGTTCAAACTTTTCATGGCAGTTTCCTGTCTGTGAACCTTGTTGCATTGTGGAAAAAAGCTAATACAGCTGTTTCCAACTGCCAAAAATCATGCAGCAGCTACATCACCTGCCAACAGTAAAATGTTCACTGGAGTTCCTCTTTAAGTGAGCGATATTATAGTTTAACAGTGTGCTGACCAGGAAGCTGTTATGGGGTAACGACCATTTTCAAAATGGAGGGTGGAGAATTCCATTGATCACAGACAGTGGACAAACAGGACGCAAGAGAGGAGAAAGAGATTATTGAGTAGATTACATGGGAGGTAAGTATGACGTGTATATATTTATTTTGATTTTTAATTTTCAGTTCAAATTTGATTTATTCAACTAATGAAAGGTGCCTCCCAACAGTTATGACGACATCAAGAAACCTCTTACAGGAACTGCCAGGCACAGACTTAACCGACAAGATGGGAAAACTTGACCTGCTTGTCATCAATGAGACTGCTATCGCTATGGTAATTATTGTTTCTATACCAAAATCTCAGACTGGGAAGACATGGATTGATTCGTCTCCAGTGCCCAAGATTGAGCAACATCCTTTCCTCCTCCAACTAACAGCAGAACAAAATGGAACCCACTGCAGAAATGAGAGAAACAAAACTTCCTGTGCGTCCATTAAGCCGGAACTTCTGGTGTCAGTACAAGAGATTGTCGCCAGCATAGAACAACGCACTTTCACCTACACTGTCACCGGCGGGAAGCTGTGGCTGGACATCAACCTCAATAATGGAATGGTCACCTCCATTTTAACCACTGATGAGAAAAACACAACGGTGTACTTAAATTTTAATTTTAACCCAGTCACTGGCTTACCTAATGTTTATAAGTCAGTAAGTTCATCACAGGTTATGATTGGCATTGAAATTATCACCTCAATTAATCTTGTGGAACCCACCGGATCTGATATTGTGGGACCCACCATGCCATCTAGTGAAGCCTCCGGTATGTGTAAGTGTAGAACTATTCAGTGCTATGCAACTTTTTGCTTTATTGAATTTATAAAGAACTGTATTTCATTTTCTTTGAGGCCATTTTTACACTGTGGCATTGCAGTAAGCCATATTACCACAAGAGGCCGCTAAGTCAATGTAAGTCTATGGAGACTTACATATTTATGTGATACGATGTGGCGTGACGGAAGTATTCAAATCGCTGCAATGCCATTGTAAAGTCAGCAGTGACTTACCACATGATCCGTGCCTACCTAATGCAAATCTATGGCGATGCGGTGAAGTGTAAAAGAAGGAACCCGGTGTGGCATAGTGCACATGCACAGACTGATGGGAACCACAATGACCTACTTCCTGTCCAGCAGGGAGTACGTCGCTGAGCGGGGAGCGGGCCTATGCATATTATCCTGTTGGCGATGTGTGCTACAAAATAAAGTGAAAGGAACTTTGGTGCGGGTGGTTCTCCTGCAGCGGCCTCTCCGCCCGGTATATGCGGCATGGATGGCCGCCGCCCGCCGCCATTACACTTCTCCCTCCCTCCCTCCTATTATGCCCCTCAGTGTCACCTTCCCTCCGCAGAGTAAAATCGGCAGCGGAGCGGGCAGTAAGTGTTATCACTGCCTCTCCGCTGCGTACCGGGATCTCCTCTGATCTTCCTGCTTCCTGTGACGTCACAGAAAGCGAGATCAGAGGAGATCCCAGTACGCAGCGGAGAGGCAGTGATAACACTTACTGCCCGCTCCGCTGCCGATTTTACTCTGCGGAGGGAAGGTGACACTGAGGGGCATAATAGGAGGGAGGGAGGGAGAAGTGTAATGGCGGCGGGCGGCGGCCATCCATGCCGCATATACCGGGCTGGTGCCTCGATCTCACTCTGGCCACCCTCACCCTCCTCCCCACCCACTGGCACCCTCACAGCGCCTCCCCTTTGGGAGTAATTAAAAATTAATAATTGATTTTTTTTTGTGTGGGGTGGGCGTGACTAGGGGGTTGGGGGTGTGGCCAGGGGTGTGGCCTAAGTGTCCCGTTTTTAAAAATCTAAATGTTGGGAGGTATGTAATTGTCATGCAAGATTTCGGGGGAAATAGTCATTAATTTCATATGTAAATGTAATCATTCGTAATTGTGCATCATTTTTCACGTAATTTTCACACAATTTTGTGCCGACTTTAGCGGTTAATAGCAAATCCCCCATACATGTTATCATCTCCAAAATTGCTACGTAAAGGAGAATACTATGAACAAGTCAAAAAAAATATTTTTTCAAAAAGACCTTGAAGTTTTTAAGAAAACCGATTTTAAAAATACAAAGATAAAATGGTTTTTAAGCTGTCATTTTTATGAGTTTTAAATCCATTTTTTTTTTTTTGCATATTTGAAATTGATTTTCTCAAAAACTACAAGGTCTTTTTTTGAAAAAAAAAAAATTGTTGACATGTAATGTATGGCTTTGCTATTCACCACCAAAGTCGGCATGAAATTACACAAAAATTAATGCAAAATTACAAATGATTATACAAAATCAATTGAATTAGCAACTTGTAATTACATGTGGAGCCACTGAGGGTAAAGGACTCAATGACAGCATTAACTACCGGGTCTTTCTTCCAGGCCAGGCTTGGCGTACGTACAAAAAGGGCGCCTGGACAAAAAGGGCGCGGGGTGTAAACTCTAAATAATAATTAATCATTAATAGGGTTTATAAATATAGTGTGCTATATTTCGTTTACAAATAATGTTTAACAAAATTATAAATCATTAAATAATGTTTATTAAATCGGAAATTGTGAAAACGTTAATCTTCCCTGTTTCAAAAGTTAAACTTATAATTACGTTTATAAAAAAACCAATAATATATGTTTAATTGTTATAATTGTATATTATTGTGAATAACCGTCATTTATGGTTTGTTCTTATAATAAAATCTGAAAATATTGTTTATAAAGATGATATAAATATAACTACGTTCGTAATAAGTGTTGTAATACATTAGTAATTATTACTAAAATTATACTAAAACTATACCTAAGCCTACTCTTACATAGAACCCTACCTGTACCTATCCCTAACCCCTAGACTCCCCTGTTGGTGCCTAAACCTAAGACCCCCCTATTGGTGCCTAAACCTAAGACCCCCCTGTTGGTGCCTAAACCTAAGACCCCCCTGTTGGTGCCTAAACCTAAGACCCCCCTGTTGGTGCCTAAACCTAAGACCCCCCCCTGTTGGTGCCTAAGTAACCCTCCCTGTACCTACCCCTAACCCCTAGACCCCCCTCTTGGTGCCTAAACCTAAGACCCCCCTGTTGGTGCCTAAACCTAAGACCCCCCTGTTGGTGCCTAAACCTAAGACCCCCCTGTTGGTGCCTAAGTAACCCTCCCTGTACCTACCCCTAACCCCTAGACCCCCCTCTTGGTGCCTAAACCTAAGACCCCCCTGTTGGTGCCTAAACCTAAGACCCCCCCTGTTGTTGCCTAAGTACCCCTCCCTGTACCTACCCCTAACCCCTAGACCCCCCTATTGGTGCCTAAACCTAAGACCCCCCTGTTGGTGCCTAAACCTAAGACCCCCCTTTATTATGTGGATAATAATGTTTTACTAATTGTGGATTCAAAAAATATTTTGCAATTTATGTTACGTACTGATCGCTTTATTTTGTGAATAATAATGTTTTACAAACAGTAAGGGATAAAACTTTAAATAATGTTTTAATTATTTAAATAAGATAAATATGTTTAGTATTTTCATAAACGTTATTCGGCACGGGTGCATTTTATAAACGTAAATCACCACAAGTTCAGTTATAAATCATTAAACATCGCCGGGCGCCGTTTGTAAACTTTATTTAGCTCCTGGCGCCGTTTATAAACTTTATTTAGCTCCGGCGCCCTTTTTTCCTACTCGGCGCCCATTAAACTCTATTTATTATGGGAGTGAATGGCGGCGCCCTTTTTGTCCACTAGCGGCATGCGCCCTTTTTTCCCAGCTCCCAGGCTTGTGTTCGAGTAGGATGCCCTGATTGCTCCCCTTTTGTGTGTAGCCTTGTCTTTGTGCTCCAGGTAACATCCATGCTCCCCACTGCCTGTCTGTACAGACGACTTATCGCTTTTGGTTTCGTCCCACTGTCACGTTGCTACTGCCTATTTTTTGATAGGACATTGTTTTGATATATGCCCTTAATATATTTTATCCACGGCTGTTCATACACTCCATATGTCATCATTTTGGTATTTTCATATTAATATAATTGTAATGTGTTTAGTTTTATGGCAGATTTAGTTTATCAATAGGTGATGGAACTTAGATCTGTTTTTTTAGAAGCTAGTTGCTATTTAGCACTTAGTATGTATATATATATATTTTTTCTTTTCATGTTGTTTTTTTCTTTCTATATTGTTTTCTTTGTATTTGCCGGTCTTCGCCGCCCCAGCTCCGCCCTCCGCGCTCCTCATTGGACGACACGCCGCACATGGCATACGCCGGACGGGGCTCCTTCCGGCTTTGCAGACGCGGAGCGCATTTGCGCTCCAGCGACGTGCGGCCAGGCGTATCCGCGTCCTTACGCGGACGCTTACGTGTGGGTGCGTGGTGGGCGGGGCCGGGGCCGCGAATGGATGTGGCCACTATAAGAACGCCATTATGGCGTTCTGTTAACATGCCTCTCGCTGCTGCCTTTGAAAAAGCCGTTAGTAAACGGCGAAACATGTCAGGCTATTGTCAGCAACTCAGCTCCGCCATTCTGCCGCTTGGGACTCCTCACCCATCATCACACCGTGACATGGTCAATATTCAGTTGGACTGGTAACTATATCACATCTCTGTGAACATATTCATCCAGCACTGGGTCTGCAATTTGCATGCTGGAACTGGTATCATCATTTTTTCAAATTACTCTGCTCATAAGAACCATAAGTGTACCCGTGCTTTATCTGCTGTTGAGGTTCAAATACAAGTGGACAATTGCCATTTGGATTGCTGTTGGAACGCTTTGCTTTGGCTTCCTTATGCATGCTTGCTATCAATACTGTTTGATCCATACACGCTGCTGTTTATCTACCAACTGCTGGAATGGTTTCTGCTTCATGATGCATGCCTCTACCAGTGCTGACTGATCTCCATATGCTGCTGTCTATCTACAACTAGTTGCATGTTTTTGAAGCCTTTACTAACAGCATGATGCCTTTACTAACAGCATGATGCATTTCATCGCCTCTTGACGACAGCTTGCTCATTTTTTGCCACTTCACCCCTGCGAGTGGGGGGTGTAAATCTGTGGAAATCACCGCAACAACAATCTTTTTTTATTTTTGCTCCTGCAATTGGGGGGCATAAGCTTATGGACCTTTGAACCTCTTTTCTTCAGTGCTAAGAGATGAGAAATTGCCTCACAACATTCCATGTCATATGTGTTTCAAACCAGCCATAGGATTTTTTTGACACAGTGGTATGGGACTGGATCTATGGGGACTGCAGCCCCATTCTCATTACCTTCTCCCATCAATGTCACAGAGTATTAGAGCCTGGGTGGCTGTATTAGGCGGAGCAGAGATTCATATAACTTTTTAAAAAAAAAATTTAGGTTTTGTATTTAATGTGGTGTTAGATCATGATATATTGTTGATTAATAAAAGGTATTTATTGTCTTTCATGCACCCAAGAGCCAATTCCCTCATTTGTTGTTTATATATATTATTGTTGGCAGGTTGCATGAAAAAGTCGGTCTTATATGTTTGATTATTCAATACTATTAGAATCCTTTTTCCCCCTTTTTTTTGTTCCCATTCAAGTCTAGGCCTCCCCTTTTGAGTAATTTACACATATATTGTAATTACATGTAAGGGCTGGTTCAGACGGACGTTTGCAGAGCGTTTGCTGCCAGCGTTCGGGGCTTGGCGTTAAACGCTCCCATTCAAGTGAATGGGAGCGTTTGTACCAAGCTTTTATGCGCGTTTGCACAAACGCGGCGTTCGGGTCCCGATTTTCACTGGCGTTCAAGGAGCCCCTGGAAGCTACATGTTGCTTCCAGGGGCGGTTAACCGCGACGGGTAATGTCCCTCTAGGGGAAGAAAAAACGCGACCGCATCCGAACGCAATGCGAACGCTGCTGAAAGCCTGAACGCATCACGAACGCAACGCCAACGAACGCGACGCCTCCAAAAGTCCGTCTGAACCAGCCCTTAGTGTAATTGCAAAAATGTACGCAAAATTTTGCGGAATGGTAATTAGCTGATTATGATCATCACTGGTCAGGAGATGCTGTTTTTGTTTCGATTTTCTGAGTTTATCTCTCATAGTTTACTTAGTCCTAACAGTCCTCCTGCCTAATGCTTAACATTAACCTCTCTCCTTAGCAAACAACCCCTTCTTGATGCCCAACCTTAACTCCCCCCTTATTGTTACCCCATGCTTGAGTTGTACTGGCAAAGAGCTCCGCCTTCAACTGAATCCTTGCTGGAACCACTGTCTTACACCTTAACCCAATCCCACAGAGTACCTACTGGGGTAACCTATCTTCTTGGTAGGATACTATGATGGTCAGTTTTCATCTAAACTGAGAGTCAGTGAGTTGTACTCTTGCTTGACTGGACTTGCTGGGCCTTTAAGAAAGAGGCTTTTTTTTAACCAAGAAACATGCGTCAGTCACCACCAACTGGCAGGGGTGTTGCTAGCCCCAAAGATCCATAGCACGTGCCACAGATCCATTCTCTGGTCCCCAGGATGTCCCCCAGTCAGAGTCAGACAGCAGGCGGCAGTACTCACCTCTGGCCACTGTGGTGCCTCAATGGGGTCCTACTGGGTGCTGTGGTGCCTCTATGTGGGCTGTGGTGCCTTTGTGGAGCATGCAGGGAGCTGTGGTTCTTCTATGGCGCATGCTGGGAGTAGTGGTGCCTCAATGGGAGGTCCGTGAGAAAATGGGAGGGAGTCCACTAGACGGTGAAGGAATGCAACATTTTTATGGGCCAGCCTACTGTTAAGTTTATGTAAATGTATCTCCACCCATGATCACACCCACATTTTGGAACATGGCCACACCCATTTTTCAGCTGGAGCTCCAAAAAATCTTTTAGGATCCTAGCAACCTCCGTGCCAACAGGTCTGTTGCCTTGTCATAAACACACTTGGTATTCTTTACTTATTTTACATTGGGCATTCCATGTACTCATGCTATCATATATTATGTTGTTGAGTGATAGGTCACATTCAGGTTACCACTTGTTCCCCTACCAGTGTACACTGTGTGTTCTTGCAATATGCTGTGTGTTCTCGATATGAGCTGGAGCCTGAAGGAAGGGAGTGTCTATCTTACACTTCACCCACTGCACGTAATCTAAATATAAGGGGGGGAGGGGGAGTAGGGGGAACCCAAGGAGGAAGTAAAGAAGTCGAGCTCCACTATATCCCTTGCGCTGCCAGCCTGCCTGGACCTCATACTATAGTCCCTGAAGAAGAGGAATACGCCTTCACGGCTCTCTGCCCAGAGGCTGGCACCTCTCAATCCTCTGACTGAGCCTGTATATATATGTAAAACAGAGGCGCCAGCAGGATAAAATTAGGTAAAATGTTTAAAAATTGTTTGGAGTAAGTGGTGGGCTTACCTCCACAAAGCAGACATAAAAATTCTGTCTCAATAACAAAAATACATTTATTAAACGGTACCCCAAGAGTGCAACGCGTTTCGCAGGTCAAACCAGCTTCATCAGGCAAAAAATGGGGACAACAGAGTTTCTGCAGTAACAAGTTTAGTGCCTCTGACTGAGCCTGGCCCCGGTCACTGTTCATAAAGGTGGATCATACCAACTGCTGTAGAGCAGTGTACACTAGAATGGAGCAGCTGATGGTAGGGTCCACAGATATAATTGGTAACTGAAGTGCAGTGGGGAATTCTAGAGGGAGATCACAGCATACATTGAGCTGCTTACAAGACTCACCAATAATGATTTTACAGGCCAACGCACAGCTCAACCAATCCTCATGAGTATAGCTCTACTGTCTCCAATGATACATCCCTATTTTGCCCAGGACCCCCTAATGTTTAAGGTGCGCAAATACCCCTATTACAGTTACCAGTGGCGTCACTAGCATCATATATTCGGTGCCCGTGCCCTGAATATGGCTTTGGGTGGCCCTAATTACTGTTCTGGGGTCCCCCAATGGGGGTGCCCCGAATACATTGCCTGTTCAGCATGTCCGAGACAGCGAGACAGTGGCCGCCATGTTGTGGGCGGTGCTCGCCGCTCGCAAATATTAGTGGCCAGCCTGCAGTTTGAGAGAACCTCCGTCTTTCCCCCACTGCCCAATCAGAAGCTGAGGAGCACCTGGTGTGGGTTTGAATTGAAAAAGCAGGGGGCTGGAGAGAACGTCAGTAGCTCCGCCCCCTGCACATGGAGGGGATGCCGCAAATGCACATGCCCGCCCGGCGACCGCTGATCCCCGCTGACCCTCGCAGACTTCCGCACTTCCTCGTCCTCATTCCTCACCTCAAGACCAGGTGCCAGGCATTGCCAACTCCTCAACCTGGTGTCTTCCTCTGTCTGACTCCCTGCCGCCCACTAGATTGGTCCCCCAGGACCCGCTAACAGCCAGACAATTCAATCCAGACCACCACACCACAGGTGCCAACCTGGTCATTGCCTCTTCCCCTCCAGAAGCAGCCAGCAAGTAAGTAACTGTGAGGGGTGGGGGTTAGTGGGAGAGAGACAGTGACAGAAAAGTGGTGGAGCAGCAGGCTAGGGGGATGAGTGCAGCCAGCCACAGCCTGCTTTACCTATGCTGATAGTAAGCTAACTGCAGCATGTACTGATCACTGCTGCCTCCAGTATGTACAGTATAAGCTGTTACTTTGTGCCTGAACTGATAGTAAACTAGCTGCAGTGTGTGCTGATCTCTGCTACCCCCAGTATGTACAGTATAAACTGTTATTATTTACTTGTACTGATAGTAAGCTAGCTGCAGTGTGTGCTGATCTCTGTTACTCCTAGTATGTACAGTATAAGCTGTTACTCTGTGCCTGTACTGATAGTAAACTAGCTGCAGTGTGTGCTGATCTCTGATACCTCCAGTATGTACAGTATCAGCTGTTACTCTGTGCCTGTACTGATTGTAAACCAGCTGTATTGTGTGCTCATCCCTGCCACCTCCACCATGTACAGCATAAGCTGTAAAGCCTGATACACACATGCAATTTTGATTAGCCAATTTTACTACTTCTAGGCATTATGAGAGCTCAGCTCTGTTCATACTATTCAAAGTCTATTAGCCCTCAAACTACATGGGGGTGGTAAATTGGTCAGTGATTGACCAATCAAAATGGAATGTGTGTATGTATCTTGCCTCTATGCCTATACTGATTGCAAACTATCTAATTAAAGGACGTCGGCTCCATCCAACATTTTGATGGGCAGGCCCATTATCTTTACCTTACACCGCTGCAAAATTCATGTACATTTGGCCACACCCACTCCCTGCATGGCCACGCCAATTTTTGCGCCGGTGCGCTATTCGCGCCACAGGTAGCTGCCAGCTAGTGCCCGTAGGTGCCCCGGATGGATCTCCTAGGATCCTAGCAATGCCCCTAACAGTTACCCAAAGACGCATATTCACTCCTATCACAGTGCTATTTTTGCTTGCAGTCCATAGGACAGTCGCAATTTTCCTTCCACAATGGACCTTAGTTTAAACTCTATTTGAAGCACCTTTTTTTCCATAACCAGGCCTTCATTCATGAAAGTACCTCTTTATACTTCTAAATTTGCTGCTGTATACATGTATACGGCACTAACATTTATTTTTATATATCTCTCGCTAGATCACAGATCGCTGGAGGTACTTGTCTTGGTTTTCTGCTACCTCTTCTTTCTGTCTGTTGGAGAAGATATTGGATTTCTCATGCATAAGGATTTCCAGAGATCAGCTTGAGGACAACATGACTCCTACATCCATGCAGCTCAAAATGATGCCTATTATGCATAGAAAGGCAAAATACAAATATTACTATCAAGAAAAAGCCTGGAGAGCCGCCACTTATATTACTCGTGCAACTTAATAATAAGGAGCCAGCAGGATCACTTCTATCTTAACACACAAAACAATTTGAATCTGCTGTCTCGTGCAATGACCAAATTGATCGATCTCAGTGCAGTTTTTCTGCGTAGGCTGAGGCTGGGCGATTATACTGCACAATTTAGTCGGTCAGGTCCCTTTAGTAATAGATAGCACTCCTGGCCAGGTAGTTGTTTTTAATGTGTTTGATTTTAATGTTTGTGATACAACTTGATGCAGCCAAGGCAATAATAAATATTTATATGTGCATGAGACAGCAGATTCAAATTGTTTTGTGTGGCAAAATACAAATACAAGCAGACCTGAACTCAGAATTTCCTCCCTGCTCTAAAAGAAAAAAAACAACATAACAACCTTTAAAGAAAAACATTTCTTTGTTACAGCTGATACAAATTATGCAATAAATCTGCACAAAATATGCAATAAATCTGCAGTGTGTCCACTTCCTGCTTTCATCCAAGCAGACATAAGGTTAACATTCTATGTTTAAAAATTAGCAGCTCTGTTGAGTCAGCCAGCTGACGCAGCTGAGAGATCAATTTAAAGTTGTGATTAGTCACAGATGAGGGAGAATAAGGGCTCATTTCCACTATCACGAATTCGCATGCGTTCTTAGCATGCAAATTCGCATAGCAATACAAGTGAATGGGACTGTTTCCAATTGTCAGGATTCCTTTGCGTTTTTCTGTGCAGAAAAAATTTGCATGGCAGAGCCATCAGAATTCGCATATCGCATACCGCTATGTGAATCGCATACAATGTATTTTATAGGAAATTCGCATGAGGTTTGGGTATGCGAATTTCCATGCGAATTCGCATAGAAACAATGGAAAAGCACACCAGCACTGCCATGGTTAAATTCGCATACAGCGTCATCCATGCGAATTTTACCGCGGCGATTCGCACCGCACAAGTGGAAATGCAGCCTTAGACATGCTAAACTCTCTTAATACATGCAGGGTGCATTTCTCTATTTTTTCCTGCTGTCCTGTGCAAGAGTTCAGGTCCACTTTAAGGGCCCTTTTCCACTAACTGCGTTTTTGACAAAAACACAAAACGCATGCGTTTGCTGATTCTTAAGCGCAGTCTGTTTAAAATAAGAATCTTGGGTGGCCTTTTCCA
This sequence comes from Hyperolius riggenbachi, assembly GCF_040937935.1. NCBI lineage: Eukaryota > Metazoa > Chordata > Amphibia > Anura > Hyperoliidae > Hyperolius > Hyperolius riggenbachi. The sequence continues at coordinate 50,244,607 of NC_090653.1, forward strand.
CTGCTGTGTTACAATTTTTTAAAAAAACGCAAATGTATATCTGTGCGATTATGATGAGTTTGGCCTTTCAATGTAAAGTATAGGAATGCATGAAAAACGCATGAAAAATGCATAGAAATGCGTTTTGTATTGATTTAACCACTGGTATCTATTTTCAAATATCAAGACAACACTTGCCAATCAGAAAAACGCAAACGCACAAAAAACGCACATCAAAATAGGTCAAAAATGAGAAAGCAAGCGCGTGCGTTTGCGTTTTGCAGTGGAAAAGGGCCCTAGCCTTTAGTAGTAGTAATTAAGATAAAGGTCATTGATTGGCTTACATGGTACTTTCTGTTTAGGCAAGGCTGAATTCTTATAGTCATTTATCACTACAATGTGTTCAGAAACGCCTTATAAGCCACTAAAAAGCAAGAAAATACTCAAAATAATTTTGATAGTACTTTTTTACCTACTGTTTGGTACCTTTTTAGTTGAAAAGTGTTGGAAAGTTATTTTAAATCAAAGATGAAAAATTATCTCCTAGGAGAAAGCTCAGGAGAAAAAGTTAATTTCATATGGCTCAGGTGTTTTTGCAGCTACACTTGTTATGGGTGTGAAAAGCATGATGTCCACACTTGTTTTGTAAGCCTTGCAAGATGGGCCCCCAGACTGTGAGGGTCACCATAGGTAGGCAAGAGAAAAGGTGTAAATATTGGTGGACTCTCATCAAAGTTTTGCTGGGGGCCCCATCATTTGTAATTTTGAACCTGATGTGGGTTAAAGGACACCTGACCTGAGGCAAAGCTAGTTAAGATAAGCACAGAGTTATGTTGATGCTGGGTCCACAAGCCTCTGTGCGTTGTCCATTCCTCTACATGTTCCCCCCGGTCCTTCTAATTGCTCCTTGAATAATTTTTCTCTTGTCAAATTTCCAGGCCGAAAGAATTAGGCTTGCTGCAATGTACCCTCCTTTCTTCCTCCCATTCTATTCTCTTCCCCACCTCATTCACACCCCTCAGGGAGAGTAGGAAAATGGAGGGTGATGGGAAATAACATTGCTGTAAGTCCGCCTCTTCTTGTCTAAAAATTTGACTCTAACTGAAAGTCATATTTTTCAAGCAGTGATTACGGGTGCCGGGGGAACGAGAGGAGGAATGGACAATGCACAGAGGTATGTGGGCCCAGCATGAACATAGCTCTGGGCTTACTTTAGGCAGCTTTGTCTCAGGTCAGGTGTACTCTAAGGCCTAGTGCACACTGAGCGTTTTTGGTTGCGTTTTTAGAACCGCTTGCGGATGTGGAAACACTTGGGTAATGTATTTCAATGGGCTGGTGCACTCCAGAGCGGGAGGCGTTTTGCAGAAACGCATACTCTCGGGCTGCAGCATTTTTTGGATTTCGGAGGCGTTTCTGCCTCAATGTAAAGTATAGGAAAAACGCAAAACGCTTGGTAAAACGCCAGATCAGAGCAGTTTTCCAGGCGTTTTTGTTACAGTAGCTGTTCAGTAACAGCTTAAGGCTGCATTTCCACTTGTGCGGTGCGAATCGCCGCGGTAAAAATTCGCATGCGGGTGCGAAATTCGCATGCGGGTCCATGCGAATTTTCATGCGAATTAGCACGCGAATTCGCATGGATGACGGCGTATCCGAATTTAACCATGGCAGTGCTGGTGTGCTTTTCCATTGTTTCTAAGCGAATTCGCATGAAAATTCGCATACCTAAACCTCATGCGAATTTCCTATTAAATACATTGTATGCGATTCGCATAGCGGTATGCGGTATGCGAATTCTGATGGCTCTGCCATGCGAATTTTTTCTGCACAGAAAAACGCAAAGGAATCCTGACAAGTGGAAACAGTCCCATTCACTTGTATTGCTATGCGAATTTGCATGCGAAAAACGCATGCGAATTCGCGATAGTGGAAATGAGCCCTTACTGTAACAATACATGAAATCTACTACACAAAACGGTAGCTTAAATGCTTCATTATAATAAGAAAAACCGCTTCCAAAACATTTGGATTTTGAACTATTTTCTGTAATCAAAAAAAAAATTGTTAAGTTGAGGTGGCCACACACGATACAAATTTTTTTTAATATTTGTTCAATTCAAGAATAGCAATCAATTTTTCTGACTGATTGTAACAATTCAAAAATCTGACCAACATAGCAGACACCTATGTTACATTTTTCAATCATGAATAAAATAATTAAAAGCTCAGAAAAAAAATTATTGGAACTATACATCAAGTGATTGACAATCCATCACACACCACACAATTCTTGATAAAGTTGGTCTGAAATTTCCAACATGTCCAATCTCCAAAAATTGAAAAAAAAAAAAATGGGAAATTCGATTGGATTTATCGATCGATCGAAAACAAATAAAAAATCTCGATTTTTCGACAACCAATCGAAATGATCAAATTGGTGAAAAATGTGATCTTTTAATTGTATGGTGTGTGGCCACCTTCTTTTAGCGGTGCAACACCATATATGGGGCTTGAATAATCAGTTTTATCGTGCTACCACAGCGCAGTGTAGTGTGGGCCCGATACATTTAAAGAGACTCTGAAGTGAGTCTAAATTCCTGGTTATAACTAGTATTTATGTAAAGCACTATAGGTAATGCTAAACCGCAGCATCACCGTGGCAAAACAAGGGGTTTATACCCCCAAATCCCCTCTGCTAGGTCCGGGGAGCGTTTCCTCATAGAGGCAGAGCTTATGGCTGTAGCTATGCCTGTTGGCGCATCAATCCCCATTGATCGCCGTCTCTCTCAGCCCCTCTCAATCTACCTTCACTGAGAGAGGCGGGGAGAGGCGGAGATCCGTGGGCAGATTGACGCGCATGGAGGCAGAGCTGCAGCTCAAAGCTCTGCCTCTGTGGGCAGCAAAATCCACGAGTCGTGGGTTTTGCAGAGGGGAATTGGGGGGTGTAAACCCCTTGTTTTGCCACAGGTATGTGGCGGTTTAGCATTACCTATAGTGCTTTACATAAATACTAGTTAAAAACGGGAGTTTAGACTCACTTTAGAGTTTCTTTAAGTTGTGCTGAAGTATTTAGCTTGCGCTGTGGCAGTGTGATAAATTGATGATTTGAATTTTTATATTTCAACAACACAAATATACTTACAAAAAGAACAATTAGAGTATTATAAAAGAGTATTATATATATTATTTATTATACAGCATTATTATAAAGAGTATTATTATTAATGTTAATATTATTATTCATGTTTGTCTGTTATTTGTGTATTTATTGATCAATACTTAAGGTGCGTACACACATGCGACTATAGTCGTCTGAAACGATAGTTCCCCGATCATTTCAAACGACGATCGTTTAAAAAAAAAACTCCAACGGTCATTAAGTCAAACGATGGACGAGCTAGATCATTAAAAATAAAAGATCTGCCTTGGCGGATTTTTTTAAACGACGATCGTTTGCTAAACGAGTACATAGTTAGAAAACGGTCGTTCGTACTAGGCTTGACATGCGCATTTCGTTATATCTCCATAGAACTTTTCATTTTAATGCGCAAGCGCAACACATGGTTTTCGTTATTTAACGTTCGTTCTATGAATGTGTCCTGTGACACGTTAATTGCTCCATTATTATACCATAATTGTACTTTTAATGGACACTAAAACAGGACAAAATGTTTTTTTTTTATGTGTTTTCAACGCTGTATTATCTAAATGCTCTACCTACATACCTACAGTACGAGTTCTCGTACTGTAATGTAATATACGTAACGTTCGTCTTATAGTGTAACGTACGTTTTGAACCGTTCGTTACGTGCGGGCGGAACTTCCTATGATGTCACTTCCAGACACAGTATGTGACATCTTCACTGTACAGAAGATATAATAATGGCTAGACGTGAGCCAAACATTCGGGCCTCTCCAATGTCCAGGGCAGAGATGACTGAAATGGTCAGAATCCTGGATAAGCATGATTATGATGGGCTGCTGGAGGTATACTCACAGCCAATTGCCTGTAAAAACAGGATTCTGGACCATGTCATCTCTGCCCTGGAGAAGAAGTGCGGCCAGACCAGGAGCAAGTACCAGCTTCAGAGGCGCTAGTCTGATCTTAAATTACGGGAGAGGGACACACTGGATGGCAATCGTGCCACAATCTAACAACAAACGATCAGATCGTTACACACTTTTAAAAGCTACTTTTGCTTAAGTCGTTCTTTCATCAATTAAAAGATCGTTCGTTGTTCACAACGAACGATCGTTGTTGTATGTGTGTACGTAGCTTAAGAAACAGAACAATCAACAAGTATTTTAGCAGCAGAGGCGAACCTTGGGTACACTTTAATGTTGTTATTAGTTTGAAAATTACGAATGTATTTATTAATCAATTTACAGAATGTGTGTTATTATTAAATTATTCATTGGTGTTTTGGTGTTTGTTTTTTGTTTTGTTTTTGTTTTTTATCCATATATTTTTTCCCCTGATGCCAGCAGTCTAGTACAAAGCACTGAGCAGAGAACAGACATGGGGAAGTGTCAGTGCTCCTCCTGTCATGTGATTAGTGTGATCATGTGATCTGCAGAAAGTCAGTTGGCTCCGCTGTACACAGCTTCAAACTGTTCTAGTAAAACGGGTTCTGAAGCTGCTTAGCAATGCTGGCTTCCCCTCGAGCAGCAGTGGGATCAGCCACATTTACGTACTTGGGTTGGTCTGTGAGTGGTTAAAGGATCTTTAACCCTTGCCAAATATTTTTTTTTAAATGCTACATGCCAGTGCCAGCTATGTTTATATTGTGTTTATTAAATATCTTGCCTAAATTGGTCAGTAGGAGTGTCATTGAGGCACAAATTAATTTGAGAATTTCCCTAATTAATATGGTGCAGAATTATGCTAATTATTGTGAAAATCTATTGTAAAATGGACTAATCAAATCTTGCAGTGAAAGCATTTGGTTGGTCCATTTTGAAGCTGCAGATCAGATAGATAGATTTGCAGTAACATTTGCGTAGATATACATCAACTAAGAATTATTTGCATATTTCAAGTAAAGTAGAAAGTTGCAGGGCCCCCCCTGCAAAAACTATAGCATGGGGCCCACTTGGTCCCCGAACCCCATGTGGATCATGTGATCCGCTTGTCCTCCGGTGAAGGGCTGTCTCCAAATGTACAGCAGGAGACATTGGCAGCGCTTCCAAACAGAGGCTGCACCCGAATTGACTACCTGCAATAGATGTGCAGAGCTCCACAATGTGGACTAAAATACACAACTTGCATTCAAAACAGGTACAGCAAAGGATGACATTAGCTTCAATATGAATAATATGTGCACAAATTATTCCCTACTAGATGACGGGTCCTCTCTGGGAAGACATACCGCTAGTCTGGGAATGCAGCTGCCAGCTCTGGGTGCTACATGCTGCTATTTTTACCGCACAGCAACCACCAACACGCTTGTGACTACAAATGCACCCGTTCTGTTGCATTGTTTTGCAAACGGTAGGGGCTTTACCCTGGCAATCAGCGGCTAAACTGTGCATTTAACCATTTAACGGCAATTGTATTAAAACGTCATGCTTTTGCCTGTTAATGGCAACATAACGTTTTAATACGTCGCGCGTTCCCGCCGCGACTCCACACGTGTGCGCGCCGCTACTGCCGCCATTACCGTCGGGATCCCGTGCTGAGTGATTGGGGAAGAGGACCGAGCGGTCCTCTACCCAATTGCACTGCCTGGAGTGAATGGACGCAACCGCAAACAGCGGCTACGTCCATTCACAAAAACAGGAAGCTGTTACATTTGAATAAAGTGTAAAAAAAAAAGTGATCACTTCCTATACGGGAGAGTGTTCACTAGCGCCATCTTGTGGCCAAAAAGTATATTACACATACATACACAAGTACATACACACTATTAATAAAATTAATAAAATTACACTTCTAACCCTCCCCCCCCCCCCCCAAAAAAAAAAAAACCACTTGTAAATAAAAATCAGCTTAAAATAAATAAATAAATAGTTGCCTTAGGGACTCAGCTTTTTTTTAATCTATATTTTATGGGGGGAAATTAATTTTAATTTATTATATAGGGGCTTGTAATTATGGCCAGAACCAAAAAAAAACCAAAAAACAGAAAAATAACACCTATATTTCAAAATAATATATTTTTGCCATACATTGTGATAGGGACATAATTTAAACCGTTTAATAATCGGGACAACTGGGCAAATAAAATGTGTTTGTTTTAACCACACGAGAATGTTTAATTTTAAAACTATAAGGGCTCGTTCCCACTGTTGCGACGCGATTTCGCCGGCATTCCGACGCTTGTAAAAACGCATGCGGATGCGTTTCCACATGCGTTTTTACCCGCGATTTCGCGTGCGATTTCGCATGGCAGGGTGCCATGCGAAATTAACCATGACACTGCCAGGGCAAAATAAAATTGGAAAAGGTGCGAAATCGCACGCGAAATCGCGGGTAAAAACGCATGTAAAAACCGCATGCGTTTTTACTATTAAATACATTAGCGGCGATTCGCACGGATTCCCGACGCAGGCGAAATCGTTGGCTCTTTTGTGCGTTTTTTTACCGCTGAAAAAAACGCACATCACCAACGCTACAGTGGAAACAGGCCCACCCACTTGCATACCATGTGCGAATCTGCATGCGTTGGACGCATGCAGATTCGCGATAGTGGAAACGAGCCCTGATGACTGAAAACTGAGAAATAATTATTTTTTTTCATTTTTTTTAGTTTTTTTTCCATTAAAACGCATTTAGAATAAAAAAATTCTTAGCAAAATGTACTACCCACAGAAAGCCTAATTGGTGGCGAAAAAAACGAGTTATAGATAATTTTCTTGTCATAAGTAGTAATAAAGTTATTAGGGAATAAACGGGAGGAGCACTGACAAGTAAAAATTGCTCTGGTCCGTTAGAGTAAAAACCCTTGGGGGTGAACTGGTTAATGAACTGTTAGCCATTTGTCTGAAAGAGGCCTTAAGCTGAATACTCACCCAACGAGCAAGGAGGATGGATCCTAGCGAATTCCCCCAATGATGATTGTTCGCCGATCCATCTTCCTGCCTGGTGGTACACTCAATGTTACAAAACAGCAGACGATGGGTGTGAATGAAATGATCACGACACTTTGCACGGGAGTTGTTCGGGATCTTAAAGATCTGATCCATCATGACAGTGATTATCGTATCGCCAAACATCCTTTGTGTAATCACACTCTTTTACCCACATCACAAGATCATGGAAATTAGCACTAACTCCTCGCTCAAAAAAATCACTGGTCGTTGCAGAAATAATCATAAAAATCAGGGAGTGGGTACAGGCCTATAGTGCATTAAAGCCAATCTAACCCGACGGCTAAAAAAAGAAAACAGATACTTACCTAAGGAGAGGGAAGGCTCAGGGTCCTAATGAGCATTCCCTCTCCTCTGCCGGTGCCTTCGGTGCAGCGCTGGCTCCCCCTTTCAAATCCCCCGCCGCGGGGTACTTTGGAAGTCGGCTCCATACTGCGCATGCATGATTGCGCAATAGAGGGTGCTCGTGCATGCGCAGTGTGGAGCGGCCTGTCTTTGGTAGTACTCGGGCTCCTGAAGACTTTCTGAAGTCACCTTTGCCGGCGGAGGGAGCAGTATTTGACCAATTAAGTAAAATACTGCTCCTGGGGACAGTGCAGCACTGCGGGCCCCAGGAGAGGAGAGGGACGGCTCATTAGGACCCAGAGCCTTCCCTCTACTTGGGTAGATGGTTTCTTTTTTTAGCTGATGGGTTACATTGTCTTTAAAGGGAACCTGAAGTGAGAGGGATATCAAGGCTGCCATGTTTATTTCCTTGTAAACAATGCCAGTTGCCTGGTAGCGCTGTTGAGCTTCTGGCATAAGTAGTGTCTAAGTCAAAACCCTGGAACAAGCATATGGTATATCCAGGAAAACCTAAGTCAGATGAGTCAGAGTACCTGATGTGCATGCTTGTTCAGGGTCTATGGCTAAAAGTATTAGAGACACAGGATCAGGAGGAAAGCCAGGCACCCTGTATTGTTTCAAATAAAATAAACATGGCAGCCTCCATATACCTCTCACCTCGGGTTCTACAGCCACAGGAATTCTACAGCCATTGAGTGTTTTGTGGCACCCTCTTTTGGCTGTCCTAAGACTTGCATTAAAGAACAACTATAGCAAGAGTTATATTGAGGGCTGATGCCATATTTATTTCCTTTGAAGCTATGCCAGTTGCCTGGCTGTCCTGCTGATCCTCTGCCTCTAATACTTTTAGCCATAGACTCTGAAAAAGCATGCTGCATATCAGGTGTTTCTGACATTATTGTCAGATCTGACTGGATTGGCTGCGTGCTTGTTTCAGGTGTATTATTCAAACACTACTGTAGCCAAATAAATCAGCAGGGCTGCCAGGCAACTGGTATTGTTTAAACCAGGGGTGCCCACACTTTTTCGGCTCGCGAGCTACTTTAAAATTCGCCGAGGCCAGGAGATCTACCAACGTTTTAAATGCACCCCCTTCCCCCGAAAGGTAGTTAGGCATAGTTCCCCTCAGTACAGGTTAGCTAGGCATAGGTCCCCTCAGTACAGGTTAGCTAGGCATAGGTCCCCTCAGTACAGGTTAGCTAGGCATAGGTCCCTTCAGTACAGGTTAGCTAGGCATAGGTCCCCTCAGTACAGGTTAGCTAGGCATAGGTCCCCTCAGTACAGGTTAGCTAGGCATAGGTCCCCTCAGTACAGGTTAGCTAGGCATAGGTCCCTTCAGTACAGGTTAGCTAGGCATAGGTCCCCTCAGTACAGGTTAGCTAGGCATAGGTCCCCTCAGTACAGGTTAGCTAGGCATAGGTCCCCTCAGTACAGGTTAGCTAGGCATAGGTCCCCTCAGTACAGGTTAGCTAGGCATAGGTCCCCTCAGTAAAGGTTAGCTAGGCATAGGTCCCCTCAGTACAGGTTAGCTAGGCATAGGTCCCCTCAGTACAGGTTAGCTAGGCATAGGTCCCCTCAGTACAGGTTAGCTAGGCATAGGTCCCCTCAGTACAGGTTAGCTAGGCATAGGTCCCCTCAGTACAGGTTAGCTAGGCATAGGTCCCCTCAGTACAGGTTAGCTAGGTATAGGTCCCCTCAGTACAGATTAGCTAGGCATAGGTCCCCTCAGTACAGGTTAGCTAGGCATAGATCCCCTCAGGACAGGTTAACTAGGCATAGGTCCCCTCAGTACAGGTTAGCTAGGTATAGGTCCCCTCAGTACAGGTTAGCTAGGTATAGGTCCCCTCAGTACAGGTTAGCTAGGCATAGGTCCCTTCAGTACAGGTTAAATAGGTATAGGGCGGGCACATGTAATCACTTACCTCTCTTCAACTGTGGAGTCTGCGGGCTTGTCATCTCCCCATACAGGCCATGTGCAGCAGCGATGCGGGCAGCCATGACACCTCGTGCGCGCAGCCATGACAACTCATGCGCGCAGCCATGACACCTTGTGCACGGCCAACTTCATGGCGGAGATCACGTCACCAGGCAGCTGAGGGAGCGCTCCAGCGGGCAGCGTGAGAGGAGGCGGAAGTGTTGCCTCCAGCGCCGCCCCCAGCCATGACACTGCCGCCCTTAGCCTCTCAGCCGCGCCTCTCTCCTCTCCTGATTGGACACATCAGCGGCCAGCAGCAGAATCTGATAGGAAGCGGCCAAGTGGCCACGTTCTACAGCTGCTGGCCACAAAAGTCAATGGGATGCGGCCAGGAGGCCGCGATCTACCAATCAGGCGGTCGCGATCTACCGGTAGATCGCGATCGACCTATTGGGCAGCCCTGGTTTAAACGGAAATAAATATGGTAGCCCCCTTATTCTTCTGACTTTAAGAAAGATCAATGCTTGTACAGTCGGATACGAAAGTTTGGGCACCGTTGTTAATCGTCATGATTTTCCTGTATAAGTCGTTGGTTGTTACGATAAAAAATGTCAGTTAAATATATCATATAGGAGACACACACAGTGATATTTGAGAAGTGAAATCAAGTTTATTGTATTTACAGAAAGTCCACAATAATAGTTTAAATAAAATTAGGCAGGTGCATACATTTGGGCACTGTTGTCATTTTCTTGATTTCAAAACCTTTAGAACTCATTACTTGAACTTAAATTGGCTTGGTAAGCTCAGAGACCCCTACATACACAGGTGAATCCAATCATGAGAAAGAGTATTTAAGGGAGTCAATTGTAAGTTTCCCTCCTCTTTTAATCTTCTCTGCAGGGTAGCAACATGGGGGTCTCAAAACAACTCTCAAATGACCTGAAGGCAAAGATTGTTTACCATCATGGTTTAGGGAAAGGATATAGAAAGTTTTCTCAGAGATTTCAGCTGTCCACAGGCTCAGTTCAAGTTAAGGCTGGAAGTGGCAGACCAAGAAAAATCTCGGATAGGCAGAAGTGAAAAATGGTGAGAAAAGTCAGAGTCAACCCACAGACCAGCACCAGAGACCAGTGGCGTAGCTAGGGAGCTGTGGGCCCCAATGCAAGTTTTACATTGGGGCCCCCGATGCACTCTATACATAGCAATTGATTTGGTGCACCAAAACCTGCCAATGACAACTACAGTGTCAGAGGTACAAGAAGGGGATGGGGTGCAGTTTGTTAATGATTACCACTATTCAAAGCATCTATAGAAGTGATTATTATGAGCAAAGGACCAATAGAGAGCTAATACTGTAGTTGAGAGAAGGCCCTTCGGGGCCCCTCTGGCCCAAGGGTCCCGATGTGGTCGCAACCTCTGCGACCCCTATTGCTACGCCCCTGCCAGAGACCTATAACATCATCTTGCTGCAGATGGAGTCACTGTGCACCGTTCAACCATTCGGCACTCTTTACACAAGAAGTTGTTGTATGCAGAGGAAGCCTTTACTCTGCCCACAGGACAAACAGAGCCGCTTGAGGTATGCTAAAGCACATTTGGACAAGCCAGCTTCATTTTGGAATAAGGTGCTGTGGACTGATGAAACTAAAATTTAATTATTTGGCCATAACAAGGGGTTTTATGCATGGAGGAAAAAGAACACAGCATTTCAAGGAAAACACCTGCTACCTACAGTAAAATATGGTGATCATACTGTGGGGCTGTGTGGTCAGTGCAGACACTGGCAATATTGTCAAAGTTGAGGGAAGCATGGATTCCACTCAGTATCAGCAGATTCTGGAGACCAATGTCCAGGAATCAGTGACAAAGCTGAAGCTGCGCCAGGGCTGGATCTTTCAACAAGACAACGACCCTAAACACTGCTCAAAATCCACTAAGGCATTCATGCAGATGAACAAGTACAACGTTCTGGAATGGCCATCTCAGTCCTCATTCCTGAATATAACTGAAAATCTGTGGTGTGAGTTAAAGAGAGCTGTCCATGCTTGGAAGCCATCAAACTTGAATGAACTAGAGATGTTTTGTAAAAAGGAATGGTCCAAAATACCTTCAACCAGAATCCAGACTCTCATTGCAATGTACTGGATGCATTGAGAGGCTGTAATTTCTGCAAAAGGATGATCTACTAAATATTGTTTTCATTTCTTTTTTGTGGTGCCCAAATTTATTCACCTGCTGTAATGGATTGCGGAGATGTAGCCGCGCGGTCTGGCAGCGGGGCGGCTGTCTCCATGTTCAGAACGGCGGTTTCCGCACAGCAGCATGCATCTGGTTTGCCTGGGCCTTCTAGTGCACACAGATGGAGAGCTACGTGCGCGCGTGCTGGAAGGCAGGACCTTTATGCCAGTAGGAGAGGGATCAGCTGATCAGGTCGGTCAGCTGATCCAAGCGCAGTTACTGATTGGCTGAGTGGCGCTGGGCGGCGCTGAGGAGCGCTGCAGTATATATAGATCTTGTGGGTCAGTCTCTGGTTGTCTGCCGTTGCGAATACTTACGTGTGAGCACTCAGACCTCAGTCAGATCCCACAGTGTGTTAGAACCAGGTGGACCTGGGAATTCACACTTAGCCAGATTACTGCTGTGTTATACTTTAGACCAGTTCCGGGGTGTTGAGACCAAGGACCTCACACCCAAGCTTAGGATCACTGTGTCATTACTGTGTTATACTTTAGACCAGTTCTGGGGTGTTGAGACCAAGGACCTCACACCCAAGCTTAGGATCACTGTGTCATTACTGTGTTATACTTTAGACCAGTTCCGGGGTGTTGAGACCAAGGACCTCACACCTAAGCTTAGGATTACTGTGTCATTGCTGAGTTATTCTCTAGACTAGTTCCTGGGTGTCGAGACCAAGGACCTCACACCTCAGACTAGGACTGTGCTTTATATCTGTTATGACCATTTGCTCTGTTGACCTCTCTCTTGCCTTCTGATTCGGTACCTCTGCATATCTGCCTACCTGTTGCCAAACTCTGCCTGTACCCGGTTACCGAATCACTCTTCTGTCTCTGGACCTTATCTGCTCGTGTGTTGCTGACCTGGCCTGCCCGACCCTCCAGGCTGTCACTCATCCCTTGAGTGCTCAGTCTATCTGTACTAGCTGTGACACTATTCCACCAAGTGTCAGTTAGCTATTAGGACTCCTGCTCCTCAGAGAGTCCGGCCTGCTAGCAGCCAGTGGCCTCTACTCCTCTGGAGTCCCCTGGCTGCAGTACAGTCTATTATCTGATCACCAAGTATCACTGGTTGCCAGGTTCTCTCTATTCCCTCTCTCAAGGAGATAGTTCCTGCACAGCCGAGGGCCACCTGCCCCTCAGGTGGTACCTGGCCGAGCTGCCTGTGTCTCCCGCCTCACGGGAGATAGCCTACAGTTACACCAAACACTTACACTTCATTAGGTGTCCAGAGATTAGTCATACTTGTATTATTGGTGATTCTGCAGATCATACATAATCAAGTATACATCTGTATTATTGATGATTCTGCAGATCATCAATAATCAGATTCTCTCTGTGTGCTGACACCAATCGTTACACCTGCATAATTTTGTTTAAACAATTATTGTGCATTTTCTGTAAATGCAATAAACTTCATTTTACTTCTCAAATATCACTGTGTGTGTCTCCTATATGATATATTTAACTGACATTTTTTTATCGTAACAAACAACGATTTATACAGGAAAATCATGACGATTAACAACGTTGCCCAAACTTTCGCATCCCACTGTAGGTAAACTGCCTCATCTAGTGACTGCTCAGCAAGGTACACTGCACAAACTCTTTTTGTTTTTGTAGTTCTGCTTTTTCTGATGAGAAGTGTGTTTGAGGTCAGACATAGAAGAGACACTGTGTAATTTGACAATGTTCCCTGAAAGTGCAAGATGTTTCATTTCATTACAAAACCCCAAATCTGGACAGAAGTGTAGCAATGTGACCATGATTCGCTATTTCACAATCTTCCTCCCATAATTTATTGCAGTACAATTTCCACACTTTGATGTGGGAAGTAAATAGAGGTCATTCATCTCAAAAGGTGGCTGAGGTAACCCAACCACTAATTCACAATTCTCTCAGCAACTAGGACTGTGATCTGATTTAACCCAGGTGAAGGCAGCAAACACACTGGGGATTGCTGTTTCCCTCCAGGGTTCGGAGCCAGTCAGCACAGGCGCAGCCTTGCCACATACGCTGCCCCATGTCTGGGAGCGTTTTGTGCCTTTGCACAAGTACTGCGCAGGCGTAAAACACTCCCAGTGGTGGGAGCGCGACGGGGACTTGTGTGGCTGGGCTGCGCATGTGCAGTACGCCCCAGACCTGAGGACTTTTTGTGACCAATTGCAGAGGATCCAGACGGTGCAGAAGGATGGCAAGGGAGCACTCAGCTTGCGGAAGCCAAAGGTATGTATAATTTTTTTCTCTCCCACAACATCTCAGGTTTAACCATCAATATGTCATATTAAAGTGGATTATTGCGTGGTAAAGGACACCTGAAATGAAAGGTATATGGAGGCTGCCATATTTATTTCCTTTTAAGAAATACCAGTTCTTTGACTATCCTGCTGATCCTCTGCCTCTAATACTTTCTCCATAGATCCTGAACAAGCATGCAGCAGATCAGGTGTTTCTGACATCATTGTCAGATCTGACAAGATTAGCTGCATGCTTGTTTCTGGTGTGATTCAGACACTGCTGCTGGTATTGTTTGAAAAGGTAATATAATATGTTGTAGGTCCACCTTTTGCGGCAATTACAGCCTCAATTCTCCGAGGTGTTAAAACACACTCCAGTTCTTTTAGAGACGATGGCGGCGTTATCTCTAATCACGACCATAAATGCTCAACAATGTTGAGGCCTGGGGATTGTGGTGGCCAGATGAGATGCTCAACTTCATTAGAATGTTCCTCGTGCCATTCTTTAACAATTCTAGCTGTATGGATTGGAGCATTCACTGGCGCACGCGAGGGGGGTTACCGATGCCCCGAATCCCCCCCTGCTGCTCTCCTCGCACGCCAGTGGAGAGAAAGCAAGATCGCGGCACCAGCCGCCAAAGTGTAATGCGGGGAGGGAGGCTGACATCACTCCTCCCTCCCTCTCCATCGGTGCCCCCTCCCGAGTCCCCTTGCAGGGAACGCACAGCGGGCGTTTAGTTTACCTGTCTCTGCGCTCCGGCCAGCTTCATTCTATTTCCTGTTTCCCATGACACGAAACAGGATGTAGAATGAAGAAGCCGGCTGGAGCGCAGAGACTCAGGTAAACTAAACGACCGCTGCGCATTCTCTGCAAGGGGACTCGGAGGACGCCCTGATGGAGAGGGAGGGAGGAGTGATGTCGCCCCCCTCCCTGCATTACACTTCGGCAGCTGGTGCCACGATCTTGCTTTCTCCCCACTGGCACCCTTCAGTCCACCCCCATAGAGTGGCACCCTCCTTCCTCCTCTCCCCCCAGAGTGGCACCTTTCACCCCACCCAATGTGGCACCCACCCACTCCTGCCCACCCAGGTTGGACCCCTCATCTCCCCCCAGAGTGGCACCCTTCTCCCACCTAAAGTGACACCCTACCACCCACCCATGTTGGCACCCTCCTCCCCCCAGAGTGGCACCCTTCTACCACCCAAAGTGGAACCCTACCACCCACCCATGTTGGCACCCTCCTCTCCCCCAGCGTGGGACACTCCTCCCACCCAAAGTGGCACCCTACCACCCACCCATGTTGGCACCCTCCTCTGTCCTCTCCCCCACAATGGCACCCTCCTACCCACCCACTCCTACCCACCCAGAGTGGCATCCTCCTCCCTCCTCTCACCCTTCACCCCACCCAATGTGGCACACACTGCTACCCACCCAGGTTGGCACCCTCCTCTCCCTCAGAGTGGCACCCTTCTCCCACCAAAAATGGCACCCTACCACCCACCCATGTTTGCACCCTCCTCTCCCCCCGGAGTGGAACCCTCCTCCCACCCAAAGTGGCACCCTACCACCCACTCATGTTGGCATCCTCCTCTGTCCTCTCCCCCACAATGGCACCCGCTTACCCACCCAGAATGGCACCCTTCTTTTGTGGGCAAATGCATGCGCGGTAGTGTGCGGCAGTGGCATCCTTACCATTGGGCGCAGGGGGGCGTGACGCCCCGGGTGTCTGACACCCAAGGGGGTTTCGCCACGACCCCCCATGGAAGGGGAAGAGCAACGCTAGAAGAAGGGGTGGGGGACAGCGGCGGGGAGGGGGGACAACCCCCCCCTCCCTCACCTGGGTCCCCTCCTTCTGCCTCTCTCTGCCCGCTCGTGCCACTCTTTTGGGTGGTTGGGAGAAGGCAGTCTGGATGAAATGCTTCTTTTGGCTGTCTCCAAATGTACGCTCGGCCAGAGGTCGGAAATAAGGTAAACAATGAGAAAATCACATTTTTCCACTGCTCGAGGGACCAATTCTGGTGGTTTCTACACCACTCTAAATGCTTTGAAACATTTGTCTTTGAGAGCAGAGGTTTTCTAATTGCAGTTCTTCCGTGGAATCCAGATTTGTGCAGCTCCCGACGAACAGTTTTTGTGGAAACTGGGTTCTGTAGGTGTTCATTCAGCTCTGCAGTGATTTTAGGAGCTGTGGTCTTGCAAGCTTTTCTAACAATTTGATTATAGTAGTCCGACGGTCTCTCTCAGACAACTTCGACTTTCGGCCACGACTATGCTTTGCTGAGGACGTTTTTCCTTCTCTTTCAAAGGCAGTCATTACTTTTGAGACAGTAGTACCTCTCGACATGCCAAGCATTCAGGCAGTTTCTGTTACAGTAGCATGTGCCATACGAGCACCAACAATTTGGCCTCTTTGAAAGTCTGAGAGATCTGCCATTTTTATAAATTATAACCAACTTTTGTTTGAATATCTGTAAAAAAAACAATTATTTAAATTAAACATATCAAATAACAAAAATATTAAACAAAAAAAATTTCACATATGTCAAGTTTTGATTGCTTAAAGAGTAACTGTCAGGCTGCAGAAGCTAATTTAAACCTCTATTCTCCTGTGTTAAACAGTTTAGACAGAAGCCAAAAAGGCATTACTAAAGATAAAAATCTCTCTTACATTTGATGTGTGCTTATCAGCAAAGCTAAGCTCCTAAGGAGGACGCAAGCCGCATTCCATACTGCAAAGCATTCTGGGGCCCTCCCCTCGGCTGCTAAGGAGAAGACGGGATCAAGTTTCAGCAGCTTCTAACTCAGTCCAGCCACAGCACAGATAAATCTCAGGGCAGAGTACACTGCAGGAGTCCGCTATTCCTAGCCACATGGCTCATTAATATTCACTGCACACTGTTATTCTGTACGAGCTCCTCTGTGATCAGGAAGCAGGCAGGACATGACGACACATTTGGCTTCACAAACATGGAACCTGCCATGGGCTGTCAGGAGCATCATTCTCTGCATATACTATATAAAAATTCTGTGAAATCCAAACGTGGACAGTGAAATACATATGTAATGTAAGTACAGCCAATCTTTAGCTACTGATATATGTGTTTATTTTCTCTGAGACCTTATACCTAACAGCTCCTCTTTAAAACATGTTCAAAGTTTATGATGCCAAAATGTTAGGTGTTTCCATTATTTTTTCCAACCCCTGCAGCTATACTATACTATCGCTCAGCCTGCATACAACAGCCTACGGACATGAAACTGGCATGGTAGGGTGGTGATGTGTTTGTGCATTCAAGTTTTTACAAAGGTCAAAAGTTTATGTCCCATACATGCTATTATAGACAGATTTGCTATGTGTGTCAGTGTTCATAGTGGGAAAGGTTTTTTTTTAAAGTTTTTTAGAAAACCGATTTTTGCAGGAACAGTTGCATTTCAAAACCTAGAACAAGTCCCCGTTATCAGGAACTCAGGCAACCGGAAATCTCAACTAACCGTCAAGCCTGAGGAGATAACGGGTACAGTGCTTTGGGGGTTCGCAGGGCAGAAAATGCTTTGTGAGCCTCAAAGTGCCGTCTTCTACCCTTCTACTCTTGCTGCACCTCCTTTTGGTTTTCATGCGTCCATGCACGTCTCCCGGGCCTGTCACGTGACCCGATCCGGGAGAGGACACAGAAAATGTCAGAAAGCCGCTAGGAGCTACAGGAAGGATAGAAGATGGCATCTGAAGGCTTAGTAAGTATTTTCAGCTTCATGGAGGGGGGGGGGGGGAGGTGGGAGCAGGGCTGTGCAATGTTAGATTGCTGTTTCATTCATTTCATTAAACTTAATTTTATAAAAAAAAACTTTAAGGGGGCTGGAGGAAGCCCCAGTTGAGTATAAAACCTGAGATTACTTTCGTCTCAAGTGCAGTTTAAAGAATAGAGAACTAGAGTAGAGAATTATAATGGGGAGACTGTACTGAGGGGAGCACTATATACCAAGGGAGCAGACCAAATTGGGAGCAGACTAGTACTATAATGATATTATAATCATGACAACGTTGTAACCCAGCACTAGAAAAAAAGCAGTGGCAGATACTGTGTATGACCGAGCTCAGTTCTGCCCACATTGCCCCTCCTTCTTCCCACCTTCTCACCTTCCCCCCAACTCTTCCCCACATTTCTAAGGGTCAGCTCTGCCCGAAAGCTTCCAGGTGTGATTACAGGTGGAGCAAGTTTCCTGCACATGTTTGAATAAAACATCACTTGACAAATATTGTTTATCAGGGAGGAACAGTGTTACGTTGTTGTTATAACAGATAAGAATTCTGTTCCACTGGTGGAGAAAGTGCAGCCTTATTCATAAAGGTGTGAAATTCAAAGACTTAAAGGACAATATCACCTGATTTATTGCTGCAAAGATGGATCTGGGGCTGAAGATGTTCATTCTGATGTCTCTCTGGGGACTCGGTAAGTTATTACTGATCTATGATGCCTACAGCAATCATTTAAATTAACAAAGTCTTCTTTGTGTCACAATTTCTAACTAATCCTGCCCAAACTAAAGCCCGGTACACACCTCCAGCTTTGATTGGCCAACCACTGACCAACTTTACCGCCTCCATGTAGTATGAAAGATCACCTTCACTCACAGGCTCATAGTATTAACAATCGGTTGACTCTTATACTACATGCAGGTGGTAAAATTGGCCAATCAAAATTGGATGTCTGTATCGGGCTTAGAGTGGTCTGAAACTCAGCATTTCTTATTTACTCTAATAGATTATTTACAGCAAACAATCTACTACCATAAAAAAAAATTAATTGCAGCACAACAGCATTCAAACAGTTAAACACAGCACTTGCTTCTTCAGTGGAAAGCGTGTGCTGCATCTGAAGAGGTGATATTATGAAGTTTTGTTTGCATCCCTTTGTCTGTTGCAATTAGTAAACATTAGCAAAGTGCTGAAACAAACTGAGCTCGCTCTGCTTCTAGTATGTGTGCAGCTGAGAAGTGATCATCACTAGATAGACTGTAATATATAAATACAGCAGCTATGCAACAAAATGCAATGGCAGCTTTCAGAGCAGATAAACTTTATTTTGGGACCTTATAATTTGTAAACAGACAATATTACGTGTGCACAAAAGCAAATATGGTAACTGTATGGGTAATAAATAGAAGAAAAACATTTTTTATTGAACATTATGTCAGAGTTTTAGCCCACTTTAAAGAGAACCCAAGGTGTGTTTAAAGAATGTTATCTGCATACAGAGGCTGGATCTGCCTATACAGCCCAGCCTCTGTTGCTATCCCAAACCCCCCTAATGTCCTCCTGCACTCTGCAATCCCTCATAAATCACAGCCGTGCTGTGAGGCTGTGTTTACATCTGTAGTGTCAATCTCAGCTGCTCCCCCGCCTCCTGCAAAGCTCCGGTCCCTGCCCCCGTCCCTTCCCTCCAATCAGCAGGGAGGGAAGGGATGCAGGCGGGGACCAGAGTTCTGCAGGAGGCGGGGAGAGCAGCAGACTGACACTATAGAGATAAACACAGCCAGCTCTGACAAGCTGTTTGTCAGCAGCGTGGCTGTGATTTATGAGGGATTGCAGAGTGCAGGGGGGCCTTAGGGGGGTTTCGGATAGCAACAGAGGCTGGGCTGTATAGGCAGATCCATCCTCTGTATGCAGATAATATTCTTCAAACCCACCTCGGGTTCTCTTTAAGTGTTATAAGCCTCTATGTAATAGGGACACCTGAAACACTCTCCTTTAACATAGTTCAAGCAGACAGCTGAAAATGGAGAATTTATCACTTCTGATGATCAAAAGCATTGTTATTGTTCCAAAAGATTCAGGGCACCCCTGGGCACAAGTTGAGGGCTAATTCTGGGCTGTACGATGCTAAAAATGGGCGCGGTTATGGTAGTAAAGGGCAGGGACATATATTTTATGTGAACCTAGCAGGAGAATAAGTACAAATCTGTGGCACCCACATCCAATTTTAGACAAAACTCTCTCTCCTCAAAGAAATGATCAGACCCTTATGCTAGGTACACACCATCAAATAGTTTTGCAGATAGATGGTTCGATAGATAATTTCTGTCATGTCCGATCTTATTTTCGATCATTTTTCTGATTGATTTCTCATAGAAGTGAATGGAAATTGATAAGAAAATTGATCGAACAGTAAATCG
Source organism: Hyperolius riggenbachi (assembly GCF_040937935.1). Classification (NCBI taxonomy): domain Eukaryota; kingdom Metazoa; phylum Chordata; class Amphibia; order Anura; family Hyperoliidae; genus Hyperolius; species Hyperolius riggenbachi. Next base: position 50,264,578 of record NC_090653.1, read on the forward strand.
GCTGAAAAATCTCATCGTGTGTACCTAGCATAAGTGTCATCAAGGCCGGATTTACCATAAGGCACTGTAGGCACATGCCTACGGGCGCCTAATAATGGAAAGGCGACTCCCTCCCCTCCCCGAGTGCCTCCCTCCTGCCTTCCCTATGCAGAGTCCTGAACGTAGTGTAAATTAGAGGTTAGTCACCTCTCGGCATTCCACTGACCAGATCTTCCTTCAGTCAGGGGCACCTCTAGCTACATAATACTTGGGGGCACCTCTAGCTACTTAATAGCGAGGATAGCTGTGGCTACCTAATACTAAGGGACACCTGTAGCTACCAATAACAGGCTGGGGTAGTAAAGAAGTTACAGCTGGGCCAGCCAGCACACTTGGGGTGCAGTTCGGCAGGGGTTTGTAGGTACATGGCAGGTGAAGACTAAGGTGCCAGGACATCTGTGCCTATCTGGTCCTGTGGGGTAAATCCGGGCCTGAGTGTCATAGTACAAACAGGACGGGTCAGTTAAAAATGGCGCACAGCGCCAGGGGGATAAAAAGGGCGCCCCATAGACTTACATTATATAACGCTATTTAGCATTATAAGTGTTAAAAAATGGCGCAGGCAGTGTGCCTTACACTTATAACGCTAAATAGCGTTATAAGTGTTCAAAAATGCAGCGGAGTCGGGGGAGGAGAGAGGCAGCGGGACACTGGAGGGCATAGGCATCGGGGGAGGGTGTGCAGAGGCATACGTTACCTTGTCCTGGGCCGCCGAACGCTCCTTCCCTCCGCTGCTTCACTTCCTCCATTTGTTTGCTGTAGTCCTGCAGCCAGCCAATCACCATGTGGCTTCAGTCTCCGCATGGTGATTGGCCGGCTGCAGGACTACAGCAAACGAATGGAAGGAGCGGACCAGGACAAGGTAACGTATGCCTCTGCATACAGCAGGGCCGGATTTCTGGGAAGGTCACAGAGGCCACGGCCTAGGGCGATAAAAATCAGCAGGGCGCAGGACTTGGAGAGATAAGAGGTCACATGTCAAAGTAAATCACCTCTCCTGCTTTGCTTTGGTCTGCCTGAATTCCAGAGATCCCTGCATCTCTCTCACTTGTGCAAAGTGTGTGTTATGCCAGTCACTCAGCATCTGCTGTCGCCTGTATGATGACAGGGGACAAACAATCTGCTGTGAGAAGAAAAATATATGGGCTCAAGTAGCAGAACTCTTGAGTTCCGATTAGTTTTTTTCATGCAGTACGCATTCACGGGCAGGAATTAGCAGCTCTCCCCTCTCCCTGGACCCTGACTGATGGTTTATTACTAGTAGGTCAGTGCTGTTAAAGACCTCAGATCTGTTAATTTTATGGCTTTTTTTCTCTCCTAGAGAATGACAACAACATTCTTTGTGTGAGTTTAACTCTTTCCTGGCTTTTTTTTTTGCCAGCAAAGTACTGTGTTAGCCATCAATGAAAGTAGGATGTTTTGAAACAGAATGACAACTGTGTTACATTTATTTATATTTACAAAACAATCAATGCATCTCCTGCTGACTGTATATATAAAGCTGTGTGCCTAACATCTTGTATACAATAACAAAGTCTGAAGATAGCTCATTAACCAAAGGCTCACTGTTTTTCTTTTGGTTAGCCAATAAAAAGTGTTATTCTGATACAAAACTTCCTGCTGACTGATTTTAAGATCTGTCTTAAGTGCTAAATTGTCACTGTGTAAAGTGCACCTGAGCTTATGCTGGGTACACACAATGCAATTTTCTGACAGATTTACTGTCAGATCGACTATTTCCAACATGTCCGATCTGCTTTCCAATCAATTTTCTGAATGATTTTTCATAGAAGTGAACAGCAAATTGATCGAAAAATTGAAATCAGTTCAAACATGATGGAAATAATCGACCTGACAGTAAATCTGTCAGAAAATTGCATCATGTGTATATAGCATTACACTACATATATGCCAGTGTGTGTAGTGTCGGATCCTTCTACTTACCTGTCTTCTGTTTTGGATGGGCTTCTCTGCATTGTGCTGCACTGTCCCCTATTTGTGGCTCTGACGGCAGCAAGTAGCACAGAGGACAAAGAAGCAGCGATGTCCACTGGGGCTCCCTGTGATTTTGCACTCCTGTATGCATGTGCACAGGAGCCGAGGGAGTGTTATGGGTATGTGTACTTGACAAGTGCTGCTCATACATGAGCATCATTTCTGAAGTATGCAAGCCCAGAACACTATCGCCTGCTGTGCATGCAGACAGGAGAGCAAAATTACATGGAGTGGATAGAGCATGCACTGCTTCTTTGTTGAACAGGGCAAAGCAGCAAAACAGAGGAGGGCCCATTCAAACTAGTCTGAATTGGACAGAATGGGGAGGGGGGGGGGGGCGGTTGGTGACAGCCGGCCTAGGGCGCTGGAAAGTACAAATCCGGCCCTGTGCATACATCCGCTGCCTATGCCCTCTAGTGTCCCGCTGCCTCTCTCCCCCAGCCCCCGCTGCCTGCCTACACTAGCAGCCCCCGCTGCCTACACTAGCAGCCCCCGCTGCCTATACTACCGACCCCAGCCCCCGCCATGTTTTTCATGGCGCACCGTTCTGCAATCAATGTAGCATAAAACGAAATTTACTGTTTTATTGTACATTACATTAAAACGGTAAATAGCGTTTTATGATACATTTATCGGCAGAACGGTGCGCCATTTTTCTCCCTGCGCCATTTTCAGATGGACCCCAAACAGGAACATGAAATGTAATAAAATGCAGTGCATGTATTGTTTTGCATAATAATCAATTCTAGAAAAGTTAGGCAATATGTACCAACCCAACATACTCACACACACGATTAGACAGTATATCTCCCCCGAAACAACATCATTGGGCAATGTGCTCCAGAGTGTCCCCGAAGTGACATGTGACATGATGAGATAGACATGTGTATGTACAGTGCCAAGCACACAAATAACTAGGCTGTGTTCCTTTTTTTCTTTCTCTGCCAGAAAGAGTTAAATATCAGGTATGTAAGTGGCTGACTCAGTCCTGACTCAGACAGGAAGTGACTACAGTATTACCCTCACTGATAAGAAATTCCAACTATAAAACACTTTCCTAACAGAAAATGGCTTCTGAGAGCAAGAAAGAGATAAAAGGGGAATTTCTTTTCAGTGAAGGTCACACTGTACTACTCACTTCCTGTCTGTCTATCTCATCATGTCACATGTCTCTTCGGGTATCCTTTAAAGCGGGATTGTCAGCCATAAAATCAAATTCCATTTACCTACTGCTCTGTGCGTATTATACAGTCTACAACCTGACCCTGCATTGCAAGCATTCCAATATAATCATAAATGTTTATGCTAATCTTATCTCAGTCTGTATTGCTCTTGGTACATTGCGAGAAGAGGGACGCTTATTAACTCCCTTTCCACACTCCTGCTCTTTACTGATTGGCTAAGGGCACTTCAGTATAAAGCTGCTGAAATATGATTTATGCTGTGTTCACATGTATTTACAAAGAAAGCTAGATATGACAGTGCAGTGTCTAGGTGAAAAAAAAAGACTAAGGGAAAAAAATGACATCAGGATTGGCTTCAGTCAGAGGTAGTAAAGATGGAAATTGCCTGATACTATTTTCTCTTTATTTACTATATACAATTCACTGAAATCAAAACGTGAAAAGTACAATACATTTGTTATGTAATTAGAACAAGCATTTATCTAATTATATGTGTGTTTTTTTTTCCTGGGATAGTATGGCTGCTTATAATATATTTGTCATTATATTCCATTTTTATGAATATTGTTACAGCAAAGATAAAGCAAATAAATCAGTTGTAGCAGAAAATAAGATATTATAAGTCAACAATACACTTGAGTTATATAGATGTCAATACAGGATATGAAACTCTTTCTAAACTGTCATTTGCTTGGTCCAACAGGCTGACAGTAGAAAGAAGGCTAAGAAACCAGGTTGCCAAATTGGAAGGAAGGAAGTACTCCAACAACCCAAATATTATATTCTATATAAATAAAAAACAGATACTCACCTAAGGAGAGGAAAGGCCCAGGGACCGATAGAGCCTTTCCTCTACTCTCCCGGTGCCCTTGTTCCCCCGCAGGCTCTTCCGTTAGAATCTCCCTGCGGGGGAACGAGGGCACCGGGAGGAGAAGAGGAAGGCTCTATAGCAGGGGTAGGGAACCTATGGCTCGGGGGCCATATGTGGCTCTTTTGATGGCTACATCTGGCTCACAGACAAATTAGTAGGGGTTGATTCACGAAGCTACAGTGCTCAAGCAGTGCCGCTTAGTGTGGCAGCGTAAGTAACATTTTCAAAGTAGGCACGCTACTGCTGTAGCATGCACTACTAACTTACTCGTGCTACCCCAAAACAAATGTCTTCTCCAATTGTCCCACTCTGGGGCCTGTCAGGTCCAGTGACTTTGTAGGACGAGATACCTGCACTTTGATTGGCCCAATAGGTTGCCTGTCACTTGGCAGGCAGCCTATTGGGCCAAAGTGCGGGGATCTCTTCCTACAAAGTGAATCAACCCCCAAGTCAGCTAGCTTATTGTACAAGCTGTTAGTTGGCATTTCTCCTGTCTGGCTCTTGGGGAAATTGCTGATGTTGCTGAAACCCGAGAGAAGCTGAAGACATGTCTGACACTTCCGCTGCCTGGGGGGATCAACTGTGTACACATCACCATGGCAACAGGGATGTGAGCCCTCTGCTGAGCATGCACACTGTCACAGTTTGAAACATTGTATGGCTCTCAGGGAAAAACATTTTATAATATGTGGCATTTATCGCTCTCTCAGACGAAAATGTCCCTGAGCTGACCCCTGCTCTATAGGAACCAGAGCCTTCCTTCTTGGGTGAGTATCTTTTTTTCATTTTTAAAAAGGCTTCAGACCCCCTTTAACAATAACCCACAAAATAGAGCAGCAAAAAGTGAACATTTTCAACCAGAAGATTTTCTGTTCCATCTATGAATATATGTCTTGTGAGAGAAACTAGTTAATAACAGACCCAGAGTCAGGAAGTATGTAATTTGCTGAGTCTTGCATTAACCTGGCGCTAATCCTCTGTTTCAGCATTAAATGGCTACAGTTGCCAATAAATGGGAAATAGGTAAATCGTCAGGGATTGCTAATTTGTGACGATTAATTTGCTTATATTAAGGTCACATAATCCCCAAAGATGTGAATTACGCTTCCAAAGGTAATTTCTCTAGAAATGCTATATCAAATAAACACATTGATTAACCTATTGCACAAATCCTCATTCACCTTTAACAATTCTGGACTTTAAAATAAAGTTCTCTTAAATGCATGCAAAAATATGTGCTGTAAAGTAGCTTTTAAGATAAAACGTGGGTCTGAACGTTAAACAACTAATGAAAGGTGTCTCCCAACAGTTATGATGACATCCATCTTAAAGGAACCGCAAGGCACAGACTTTATTGAGAAGACAGGAAAACTTGACCTGGATATCTCCAATGAGACTGCTATTGCTATGGAGATTGTTGTTTTCATACCAGAATCTCAGATTGGGAGGACATTGATCGTTTCATCTCCTGTACACGAGACTGAGCAACATCCTTTCCTTATCCAACTTACAGCCGAACAAAATGGAACCCATTGCAGAAATGGCAGCACTCATACTTCCTGCGCGTCCTTCAAGCCGGAACTTCTGGTGTTGTTACATGAGTTGGTTGACACCATAGAACAACGCACTTTCACCTACTGTGTCACCGGCGGAACGCTGTGGCTGGACATCAACCTGAATGATGGAATTGTCACCCACACAACAACCATGGGCGAGAAAAACACAACGGTGTATTTAAATTTTTACTTTGATCCCACCAATAGCTTAACCAAAATTTATAAGTTAGGCAGCTCTTCACAGGTTATATATGACGTTGAAATGATCACCTCAATTAATGTTGTAAAGCCTACTGGACCTGATATTGAGGGACCCACCACGCCACCCATTGGAGCCTCCGGTAAGTGTAAGTGCAGAGCTGTTCAGTACAATGAAAAACTCATTGTTGGAATTATCTGAAAAAGAACTAAAGCTGGCCAAACACCTATAGATTTCCACCCAATGTTCCAAATTGATTGATTCCTTTCTGAAAATAATCAATTCAGAAGAAATATATTCCTACCTCACACTGCACATCAATTTTCAATAGATTCCAGCAGGGAATCTATTGAAAATCGATTGAACTGCAGAGTTGTACTGTTTGATGCAGTGCAAAGCTAGAGGCCAGCCATCGTCCAATGCTCTTGTACCTCCCCCGATTGTTTTCAATTTTCTATCCTGTCCGATCAAAACTTTCAATACTTTCGATAGATTTTTAGTCAAAAACGATCTGACGTTTCAGGGAATCGATTCCTAGCAGATGAATCTAATCTTCAAGGAATTGAATGAGAGAATTGATGAGTGTATGGCTGCCTTTAAACTTTCAATCAATGTATTTATTTATTTTGTTAATTGTTCAAGCCCCTGTCCCCCAATTTTCAATGCATTCACGTGACTTTCATTGCTGATCCTTACCCAGAGGGCCATTGACCTCTGGGGGAGGTGTGGCCATGCTGTCACTGAACACTCCTCGCTATCAGAATTCCGAGGGGATGTGGAGGTGCTACCATTCAAACCCACTCCCCAGAAAATGCACGGACCATGAAGCTGGCCCAATTTATGTGCATTCAGATTTGGCACTAGAACATTGGTGCCTATGTTTTGGCTGCATGACTGCTGATCGTTTTCATTGAGTTTTTTTCTTGTGTTTCCCTGCCTAATATCTAACATCCCCTATCAAAAAACCTCTTTCTAATGCCCAGCCTAAACCTCCTCATTATCATTGAGGTATAGCCCCCTTAGTGATGATGCTTCTAAATTATCATGAGCCCCTTCCTGTCAAACACCCCTAATGTCTTGATGCCTAAACTTCACCTTCTGACCCTAACAAATAAAGCTAAAAAGTCACTCTTTCTAACATGAAAAACAGTTGGCAGTTTAACTTACCTGAGGCTTCTTCCAGCCCCCTGCAGTCCTTCTGTGCCCTCGCCATCATTCTGCACTTGTCCATTCAGCTGAAGCAGCCCTCTGAAAAATGGCCAACTTGACTAGTCGCAGACTAGCTAGTCGCGAGCAACCCCAGCTGCGTGCCTCCTCGATAAGGTCATCATTATATTACTTCTGGAGTTCGGAGTACAGCAAGCATCTGAAATGCTCTGTGAGCCCCCATCCCAATCAAATATCTATGGTGATGAGGTCTCACTCTCCAGAGATTATTTAGTCAACTAAATAATTCAGTGGTCTATTATGATTTATTTTTTTGGAGTGGGGCATTAACACAGGTCCTGCATTTGGGAGGGGAAAACTAGGCAGGTGCCCTGAACCCCCAGATGTTTGAGGGGTGACACACAGAGGCGTAGCTAGGGTTTTCAGTGCCCGTCGACAAATACAGTTGTTGCACCCCCCTCTGGACAAAACTGGGTGTGGCCACACATCAGAATGTTGTCGTGGTTATGGGTGGAGTCAAATGTTATTTAGATAGCTATTTGTGCCCCTTTCCCCCATTCATATAGCCATATGTGCCCCCCTTTAAATAGCCAAATGTGTGCCCCTTTAGATAGCCAAAGGAGCCCCCCCCCCTTCCTCCTCATTTATATAGCCAAATGTGCCCCCTTTAGATATCCTTTTTCTGCTGCTGTTAATGCTTCTGCACTCCTCTGCAGAGGGAGGGAGGGAAGCAGGGACACCTTGGACAGACAGCAAGCTGCCTCTCATGTGCGTGAGGGTAAAATGGCCATGCTGAGTGCCCTTACAGTGCTGCGCCCGGGGACATATGTCCCCCCTTGCCCCCCATAGCTACTCCTCTGGTGACACATCCCTCTATTACCATCAGTTATCTATCAAGTCACCCTGTCATGGTGCCAGCTAATTTTTGCCATGGTAGACACTCTAACAACAGCTTTCGCAAAGTGCCTTAAAGGATACCTGAGGTGAACTTGTCTCCTTCTGGAGTCCTTCATAGTAATTCCAGGTCAAAGGGCACCGACCTCACCAATCTACATAACAGAACAAGGTCTTTTACTGAGGAACAGAGGAGACGCTGGCACATGGAAGGAGGGGTAACCATCTGTGCACCCCCCCCCCCCCCACACACACACATATATCGTCCATTTTTGTCCAACAAAAAGTGTAGAGAAGCCGAGAGCCAAATATAGTGTAGTATGTTAACCCATTCAGGTTCCGTCGTTTTCACGTGAGAAATGTTCACCTCCCATTCATTAGCCTATAACTTTATCACTACTTATCACAATGCACTGATCTATATCTTGTTTTTTCCGCCACCAATTAGGCTTTCTTTGGGGGGTACATTTTGCTAAGAGCCACTTTACTGTAAATGCATTTAAACAGGAAGAATAAGAAAAAAATGGAAAAATTCATTATTTCTCAGTTTTCAGCCATTATAGTTTTCAAATAATACATGCCTCCATAATTAAAACTCACGAATTGTATTTGCCCATATGTCCCGGTTATTACACCGTTAAAATTATGTCCCTATCACAATGTATGGCGACAATATTTTATTTGGAAATAAAGGTGCATTTTTTCCATTTTGCATCTATCACTATTTACAAGTTTAAAATAAAAAAAATATAGAAATATTTCATCTTTACATTGATATTTAAAAAGTTTAGACCCTTAGGTAAATATTTACATGTTTTTTGTTTTTTTTTATTGTAATGGGTTTTTTTTATAGTAAACATTTTATTTGGGTACTTTTGGGAGGGTGGGAGGTAAACAATAGATTTATAATGTAAATGTGTGTTAATTCTTTTTTTTTTTTTTTTTTCAGGTGTAGTATTACTTTTTGGCCACAAGATGGCGGCCATGAGTTTGTTTACATGACGTCACTCTAAGCGTAGCACGAGCTTAGAGTGACACATCGGGAAGGGAACGGCCAGAAAAGGCGCAGCTTCCGAGAGAAGCTGTCGCTTTTTCAGCGGGGGAGAGGAATCAGTGATCGGGCTCCATAGCCCGATACATTGATTCCTTGGCTACCGAATCCGCGGCCGGGAGTGCGCGTGCACGCGCATGATCGGCCATGGGAGCGCGCGGTAGCGCGCATGGTTCCTGGACATAGAAACTACGTCCAGGAACCAAAATAGGTTAAGCATAAATGAAGTAAAGGTTATCGTGAGAAAATTATACTCACAAACGTGGGTTACCACAAAGGCAACCACTGTATAGGCAGATGAGGAGATTAGACCTGTCCTCACTCAGGGATAAGAAGTCGCTCTATGTAGATGTGAAAGGAGGTAGATCACCCCTCCACCAGGGGTGGCCACGGTATAGCAGTAGGAGAACAGAGGCGCCAGCAGGATAGAAGCTGATAAAAACTTTAAAATTTGCTGGGAGGAAGTGGTGGACTTACCTCCATAAAGCAGACACCAAAGACTGTCTGAATAGTAGCAATCACATTTATTAAATAGTACCCCAAAAAAGTGCAACGCGTTTCGCAGGCCCAGCACGCTTCATCAGGCAATAAACGTGGGGACAAAACAGAATTTCGGCAATAGCAGGTGTAGCGCCTCACTGATTGCGAAACTGCCGAATTTCTGTTTTGTCCCCACGTTTATTGCCTGATGAAGCGGGCTGGGCCTGCGAAACGCGTTGCACTTTTTTGGGGTACTATTTAATAAATGTGATTGCTACTATTCAGACAGTCTTTCATGTCTGCTTTATGGAGGTAAGTCCACCACTTCCTCCCAGCAAATTTTAAAGTTTTTATCCGCGTTTATCCTGCTGGCCCCTCTGTTCTCCTACTGCTATTTTTGTCCAACAGTTCACCTCGGGTATCCTTTAACCTCTCTGGCGTTCAATTTCCCCAGGATTTCTGTGCAAAAAGTGATCACATTCATTTTTATAACTTTTTTTTCCTGTAACTTGCCAAAAGGTGTCAAGCAAGGGTCTAGTATACAGTGCAGGAGAGTATTGATGTGTATGCACGTTTATACTGTTCACAACATGTTTTTTATGGACGGATAAAAAACCAGTCCTGCATACAGAAAAATGCCTTTTTATGCCTCCAAATTAGCTCCTGTATATTTGTAATGCTAACATTTCACATGTATATTTCTCACTAGATCACAGATCACTGGAGACCATGTTCCTGCTTGTCATGCTTTCTGCCCTTCCTCTGCACTGATTCCCCCAGCAGCCATTTTGTTGGAGAAGATAATCCACATAGACAGGAATTTACCACAACTTGAAGACAAAATGGCCTCTACATTGATGCAGCTCAGATTGATGCTTGTAGTGCTTAGAAAGGCAAACAACAAGATTGGCGATTACCTCCGGGGAAAACAAACTGATGAGATAAACTATTGTGTCTATCCTCCTACTCTTAACAAAGAGTTTTTACTTTATGTTTAACATTTGCAAAGCAGATTTTAGGTATTATTGTCTCTGCTCAAAGACTGTCTGTAAAGTGTCCCAGAGCGAAAATACATGAACTATTGACCTTTTTTTAAAGGTGGCCTCTAACGATACCATTTGCTGAATGATTGTTTACGAATGATTCTTCATATGAACGACTGGAAATGATAGTTTGTGATGACTAAAGGTGGCTACTAATGATACAATTTAACAAACAATAATTTACGAACGATTATTTGTATGAACAATCGGAAATTATCATTTTGGACCAGTAAGGAACGTAATCTCCTAACCAATCTGATCAGTTTAATGAAATTGATATGATTTTGAAATCGATCCCATTAATCTGATTGGATTGGTTTGGAGATACTTGTCCATTTGTGGTCCCAATTGATTGTTTGTGATCGTTTATACGAATAATCATTCATAAACAATTGTTCGGCAAATTGTATCGTTAGTGGAAATTTAATGGAAAAAAATCTCATTACTGATCCAAGCAGGTTAGTGAAATCAATCCAATTCCCAGATGAATCTCGTAAATCTGATTGGATTGGTTAAGAGTTTTTGTCCATTAGTGGTCCCAAATGATCATTTCTGATTGTTCATACGAAGAATAGTTCGTAAATGATCATTCAGCAAATTGTATGGTTAGCGACCACCTTGTTTTGTACAAGAAAAAGATTAAAGGGGCCCATACATTGGTCAACTTCAGCGATCGATCAATCGATTAGATCAAATCGATCACAAATTGATGTACAATCGAATGGCCATTTGATCAAGTTGCGTCCGATTTAGATCGATTTTGAATGATTTGATCTATCTGACAGGATGGAAAATCTAGGTCGAATCTGCTGCTGGAAGCAGATGGATGGCCCATAGAGTTGCATTGGATCTAATGGTGCAGTAATGCCTTTAGATCGATTTTCAATAGATTTCCAATAGATTTAATTCTGAAATCTATTGGAGATCTGAGCCTAGTGTGTGGCACACATTAAATAGATTCCTGTCAGATTCGACTTGACAGGCATCTGACTGGAATCTATCTGGTGTTCGAATCTGCTGCAAACCTATCAGTGCATGGCCACCTTAATGGCTGTAATTCCTTATCAGTGAGAGTTACGCAATAATAGGACAAGATAGAAACTGTCACTTGCATACCTGAAGGTTAACTCCTTCCGGCAGGAAAAGAAAGAAGCAACACAGCCTGGTTATTAATATGTTTGGCACATTACATACACGTTTATCTCATCATGCCATCTCGGGTACACTTTAACTTTTAGCAAAGGGAATTAAGATACAGATCAGTTATTGGCATAAATGGTATCTGGCCAGGGCCGAGGCATAGGCTGGAGAGGCTCCAGCCTCAGGGCGCAGTGTAGGAGGGGGCGCAGAATTCATTCAGCTGTCATTCCTAATTGTGTTTGAAGCAGAAAGAAATAAGAAAAGGGGATACATGGCAGTGATTGCAAGCCAGATATCTAGAGATTAAGGTGTTGAGGAGGTTGTGGGCCCTGTGGCGCCTCTTAGTCTAATAGCAATCAGTGTTTGATGGCTCGGGTGGCAGGGATGGAGGGGCGCACTTTGGTGTCTCAGTCTTGGGTGCTGGAGGACCTTGTCCCGGCTCTGAATGGTATCTCCTATCACCGAAATATGACATAATTGCTTTCTGTGTAGCCAGGCTGAGCTCTAACAGCGAGTTATCACTAGTGTGTATGTTTTACTATAATCAGAAATTCTGTGGCACAGATTCCTGTACAGCATTCCTCTTCCCTCCTACATTCATCTAGCCTTGATTTTGGTGAATGCTATGAAGTAGCACAGCATTCATCCAAATAACTTGATCAATGGTTATTTCCAATTACCCAACATCTGCAAAATCTGGTAATTGTTTTGTGGCCACAGTGGGTCTCCCTTCTTCAAGATATGCACATACAATCTATCTGCTATACCCATGATTGTTTCATTGCTTTGGAAGTATCCACGTTGAGCCTTGGGATATAATTGCTAGGGTTGGGTGAACAAAATGATCAAGTTTGGTCTGGCAGTATATTGGCCATAAACATGCTTATTGAAATTCTTGCTAAATTTTTGGTTATTTTGGATCAAGTTTTGCCTTTTACATTGAAGTCAATGGTGTTGATATTTGCGGTTTGCAAAACTGATTTGCTGAAATTTTGCTGAAAGGTCAGAAGTTCAACAAGCATCTTTGGTCATTTACTCTGTCTAGGTCACCTTGTAAAATAGACACACCTTTCATAAATTGTTTTGCACTACTACTACTACACAAAAACAGAACTTTCAATTTTATTTGCAACATAATTTATGAACCATTTTAACCGCTTGCCGCCCGTGTCACGCCGATGGGCGTGGCCGCAGCGGCAGCCCCAGGACCAGCTAACGCCGATTGGCGTAAAGTCCTGGGGCAGCAATTTACGGGAGATCGCGCGCACGCTGCGCACGCATCTCCCGATTGGTGGGCGGAGCTGAGCTCCGCCTTCAGTCTCCGAGCGGCGATCGCCGATCGGAAGACTGTTACACGGCGAAACCGCCGTGTATTTACATGTACAGCGCTGTGATCAGCAGCAGCGCTGTACTGGGGACAGCCGTGTGACACGGCTGTCCCCCTGGGGGACAAGAGAGCAATCGGCTCTCATAGGCAGAAGCCTATGACAGCCGATCGCCGTGATTGGCCGGCTGGGGGGAGGGAGGGGATTTAGAAACAAAAAAGAGAAAAAAATAGCAAAAAATATAAAAACAAAAACAAACAAATATTTATAAAAAAAAAAAATAAACACAGGGGGGCGATCAGACCTCACCAACAGAGCTCTGTTGGTGGGGAGAAAAGGGGGGGAATCACTTGTGTGCAGAGTTATACGGCCCTGCAGCTTGGCCTTAAAGCTGCAGTGGCCAATTAAGGTTAAATTAGCCTGGTCACTAGGGTGGTTTAACACCATGGTCCTCAAGAGGTTAATAGTAAAGGCCCCAAAAGCAAACTTTGTAGTCTACCATTTTCAACATTGTACCACAAACAGTCTCTGATCTCAGTGTGTATGACAGTGTTCTCTTCACCCGCACATATTACATTTTTAAAGGACTCCCGAGGTGAAACCCTTAATCTCTCTTCCAATTCAAAGAAAAAAGTTGTGATCACAATCCTGCCCTCTCTGCGTAGCGTAGGATTTCCCTATAAAAACATCCAAAGATAGTGCAATACTGCTTCACATGAACCACCCAGTGAAGCAGTATTGCACTATCTTTGGATGTTTTTATAAGGAAATCCTACGCTACGCAGAGAGGGCAGGATTGTGATCGCAACTTTTTTCTTTGAATTGGATCGTGATTGGAGAGTGTGTGTACTCTGACAAAGTCTGTGGATCCCCTAAATTGGTGACATTGTAATATATAAATTTTAACTAAGTGCTGTGGAGCGCAGTCCTTTTTTGCCTTTTGGGGCATACTTCGCTTAATCTCTCTTGTCTACTTGCCTGGTGCTTCTTCCAGCCCCCAGAACCCATCTAGGTCCCTCCCCACAGCTCCGATCCTGCCTGGTGTCCTGCTGGCTGCCCGTAAGCATCGCCGCCTCACGTCATTGGACACGTACTGCGCCTGCGCATACTACTGCGCCGATGACGTGGGCTTGTACTATTATTTAGGACTGTATTATTATGACTGTTTTTTAGTGTGTTAACTATTTGATATTAAGCCATTAATTGTTTTGTAATGTGTTTTTTTCTGTATTAAAGCGGTTTTAAACTCTGACAAAACAATTCAATAAAAATGTGTTTCATAACCCATATAATTATCATATTTGTTTTTGTGCACAAGTATTATTATTCATTTAGAAATTATAAATTCCCAAAGTTCAATGTATTTACTTTGAAAGCTGCTGGTGCATTTTATTTATAACTGTTGTATTTCTTTTGTAAATGCACCCAGTAATGATTTCTGAGCAGTGTTTAAGTTCAGGACTTATTAACAGAAGTTTCTGCACAGTATGAGAATGTTTACTTCATTGTATCAAGTGAAGAATGTAAACACAAGATTAAATTATCACTAGTTCAGATGGGGGCTTCCCCTGCAGGAGAAAAAGTCAGTCCTGTGATTTAACCCTTTGAATGCTGTTTTACTAAAAAAAAATGTTGTTAGTATATTATATGTTTTTTAAAATCATTTTCCTTTATTTCTTCTTTCTTTTTGGAGAGAGGGCAATGGACACTGTTGCCTGCAGTCTAGTACAAAGTCCCGAGGAGAGAACAGACCTTGATCTCGAGTCTGTGTTCCTTCTGTCATGTGATGCGACCATGTGACGTGCAGAGTGCCAGTTGCTCTCCATAGAGCTTTGACACTGCACAAAGTATAATGATGGGTATTTAAGCTCATTACTTAGCAATGTTAGTTCAGCACCAGCAAGGAGACCTCCACCATTTATTTAAAGTGGAATGGCTGCTGAGAAATGACAGCTGACATTTATATGTAGTGGCTGGTCTGCGAGTGCCTAACCACTTGAATCCTAAGTCCTAGTTAGTCCTCCTGTAGACTCCCAGACGTGAGACTCGCATAATGCATCCATTTAAAAAAAGTGAACGATTGCTGCTGTAGCAAATTGCAGCAATCATTCGCTAAAAGTTTTTATTTTTGTTTTAGTTTGAAACGTTATTTTTTTTTTCCTGTAGTGAAATGATAACCCCTATCTGACTAATTCACACCTTGTGTCGCCAATAATTGGCCCTAAGATTCATTGATACCTGTAATGGCTGCCGTAGCAACTGGATGCGATCGCTAGGGTGACAGTTCAGGAACCCAATGCTATATAGATACATTGCTATGCTGTTGTCTAGCAATGTATCTGAACAGCACAGCACTGGGGTCCTCAAACTGTGCGCCACTGCGAGCGTGTCAAATTGATACAGATTCAGAATGGCAATTATAGTAAGCTACATGCCCATCTAGTAATGCATTATTGCATATGTGGTATCAATTTAACTGAGATGAGCCGAATAATATATATTAAGGTGTTTTATAACTGTGGCACGTTTTATGTGAAAATTAAGCAGAGGGAAACATTTAAAATTGTGTACTTTGTGCATTTACGCCTATGTGTTCCCCTGTAAAATGCCTAGAAAATAAATCATTTTTGGAAAAAAAATATTACCCAAAGACAGACTGAATTGCCCTAAAAAACAAAATATGTATCACTTTGATGGCATAAGTAATAAGAATGTTATTGCTGTATCAATAGTGAGTCAAACTCAATTTACTTGGGGGCCGCAGGAGGCAAAGTCAGGATGAAGCTGGGCCGCATAAGGGATTTCACAATCAGCAGAACCCCCCCGTCCCTTGCATTGATTTATATTTCAAAATCAAATTCACACTGAAGCAAACTATTTTGCCTATTTTACCTTATAGTTTGCTTCAGTGCTCCAATTACAAGTAATCCGCCGTGTCCCCGCCGCTAAACGAGGGCTGCAGAGCCCCCAAATCGCCCAAGGGGCATTCCGCCCGCATTTCCTGGAAGGGGCAGAGCTTTCAGCTTCAGCTCTGCCCCTCCTGACGTCAATCGCGGCGCATCGCCGCCTCTGCCCGCCCCTCTCACTCTTCCTTCACAGAGAGGGGCGGGGAGAGGCGGCGATCCGTGCGGCGATTGATGTCAGGAGGGGCAGAGCTCAAGTTGAAAGCTCTGCCCCTTCCAGGAAATGCCGGCGGATTGTCCCAGGGCGATTTGGGGGCTCTGCAGCCCTCGTTTAGCGGCAGGAAAGGGGCGGATTACTTGGGAGCACTGAAGTGAACTATAAGGAAGCTTTTGCAGGCGAGGGCCACAAAATATTGTATGGAGGGCCGCAAATGGCCCGCGGGCCGCGAGTTTGAGACCCCTGCTTTAAGGGGTAAAACCCTAGGAATGGAGAGTGGTTAAAGAGTCTTTAAGATCCTTGATAATTTAATTAACACAGTGGTATTCAGAGAGATGGCTGTCGATTGATCCACTAGTATTAGTCTCATCTGGCTAGATGAATTCTCGGTATGATTGTTGGGTTTTCCCTTCCTCCTCTCGCTTTTTAATATGTACACTAGTGATATACAAAGAAAATATTGAGCTGACAATATGTGTAATGTCCTAGAGATTTTATTGATAAATATTGATCTGATATTTGTATTTCCAAACAACCGACCTGTTAAGATGCCATGTGTATAACTTTGATAAGTGTCATTGACAGTGCCTTACTTTGTCAATTGTTATTTGCTGTATATTGTTTTCCTTCCTAAAGAAAAAAAAGTTTAAACTAAAAATCATAAATGATGGCTTAGAAATGACTGTGTTTAGCTCTTTTAACCAATTAGCAGCTTCAATAGAGTTATCACATTTGAGATAAGTGCACTGCATTTGACCCCAGTTGGCAGAACTCATTGTGCTGTAAATTCTTGGAATGTTTTGATCTCTCTCTACTAGCAGAACATATAAAAACTGAAAACAGAAGTCCTCTGTTATTGTCTCACACTGTCCCCTAGTGACAAGTGACCATAAATACACATTAGAGCAGTACTAATTAGAAGTAGGTACGTGTAACAAATAAGAAATACAAAAATATGCTAAAATAATGAATTGACTTGGAGCACTTGCAAACCTTTTTAAATAAATTGGCTGCTAAAGGGTTGAACAAACCTGTGACTGATGAGGGAAGTAGATGTGGATACTTACCTAATTAGTAGGATGCCTCTGGATGGTTCATAGGCTTCCCTCTTCCCAGATCTTGCTGCTTAATATCTTTTTTTTTTTTGGCCGCACTCCCGACCATATCTGCACATGTTCATTAGAACGAAGCCGCTCATGCATAAAGGAAAAAGATGTGACCTCTCGTTGAGTATCTTTAGAGGGACCCAGCACTGGAATGGTGGGCTATAGGAGGATTGGAGAAGCCTCTGGACCAAACAGCGGCTACCTAAGAGGCTACCTACTATTAAGCTAAGTAGCTAATTTTTTGTTATAAATTCCACTATGGCTACACTTTAAGGAATTCTGCAGTGCTTGAGTTTTTTATAGCAAGTTTCCTGTAACTGTCTCCAAACCTGCAATAGGAAACATCAATGCTTAGAGATGAACTGCTTCACCGTTGACTGTTCAGCAAGCTACACTGCACAAGCAAACTGACGAGTTAGTTTTTAATTATTTTTTGTTGTGTTTGTGTGGTGCCCTTCTCTGGTGAGAAGCGTGTTTGAGGTCAGACATGAGAGAGACTCTCTGTATCGTTCCAGGAAAGTGCAAGACACTTCTTTTCATTATGAAACCACACATGTGGCAGAAGTTTAGTAATGAGGCATGGCACATTGCTTCATGAGCTTCGTCTCATAATTTATTGCAGTACAATTTCCTCTTTTTGCTTTCTACAGCAATACCATGGGCAATACCAAGAGCACCATAGATCAGCTTTATCCCAATCTCCTCCATGTCTGGGTTACGGGTCATTATTATTATTATTATTATTATTTGTATGGAGTTAGGAAGGTCAGAGTGCAGCATAACTTTCACTGACAACTAAATCAAACGCCAAATGGCCAGGTGGACTTCAACAATGCCACTCATCTTTAACCCTTTAGCAGCCAATTTATTTATAGGCACGCAAGTGCTCCAGGCCAATTTATTTTAGCAATATTTTTTTTTATTTATTTGTTGCTTTTTCTTGCTTCTTATTAATATGAATGTGTATTTATGGCCACTTGTCAGTAGGGGGCAGTGTGACACAATAACAGAGGACTTCGGCTTTCAGTTTCTATAGCCTCTGCTAGCAGAGAGACATCAATGCATTCCAAGAATTTACAGCACAAGGAGTTCTGCTGCTGGCTGAGGTCAGAAGCAGGGCACTTATCTCAAATGAGATTATTCCTTTGAAGCTGCTCATAGGTTAATAAAGAGACCAATTACTTGGTTAGTGGCTTAGGAAAGCCAACAAAGTGCAGCTGATGAGAAAAAGGACTGGGCAGGTACTGCATGAAATTAAATAATAAAAAAAAGCTTGACATTTTAAACACAGCTAAAGGTGTAGGAACACCTACTACATTTTTTTAAATTATGTAACAGAATTTTTTGCTGGAAAAAAAATGTTTACCTAAGCTAAAAATGACGGAGCCTTTCATGACCGATGGGGGCTGGTCACAGGATTAAATACTTACTTATTCCTCCGGGCAGGGGATCGCTCCTCCATACTCGGAGGATGGTCATAGTCAGAAGCATCAGTAGTAACAGCAGTAGGTAGAGAAGGGTCGAGCCATGCCAATGCTGGACTGTTCCCAATGAGTTGCTTAACATTAACAGTAGCAAAACTAAGCTAAGCAGTCTCTGACTAGCCCAAACTGGCATTTCCTCGTAGTAATGCTCTCATCAGTTCCGCAGCTGAGGCATAGTTGGGAATACATTTTGAATACCATGAAGTAAGTCCTAAGGACAGTCCCGGGCTGCCCATGAGACAAGGTGAGGCAGGTTCCTCAGAAGTGGGGGGACGCGGTACGGAGGGTGGTGGGAGTATCAGCCATGAAGGGGAGCAGTGGGAACAGTGGTGGGGAATCAGACCCCCCCCCCCTCACCTGGGGCTCCCCCGTCCACGCTCCCCCTCCAGCTATTTTCGCTGAATTTAAGTCAGCCAGCAGCGAGCAGGGAATCAGTTAATCACCTACTTCCTTACCTGCGTTCCACTGCTCGCATCACTTCCTGCAATGCTGCCCACTGAAGTACAGTGGCTGGATAGTGTACTAGTTAAGGGCTTTACCTCTGACACATAAGACTAGTGTTTGAATCTTGGCGCTTCCTGTTCAGTAAGCCTACACCCTCAATGAGTAGACCTTGGGCAAGACTCTCTAACACTGCTACTGCTATAGAGTATGCCCTTGTTTTAGCACTTTAAGTCCACCAGGAGAAAAGTGCAATATAAACTTTCTTTCTCTTCTTAAATGTTTGCAATTGTGCGTTATTTGCAGTTCATGCAGTATAGTTCGCTATGGGCTGTGCTGATTCACACCTTAAACAGTACTTGTTTTGTGTATGTGCATCTCTGCTCAGCAGTTTAGGCAATTTTCTTATTACACCCTTGTTTTTGAGCCTGTATGTTCGTATCAGAAGAAGCAGGATTCTGGGTTTACAGCCTGTAAAGCACTTTTGGTCAGGGATGCTCAAAACCGAATTCGGGTGAAACCCGGATAGTAGCTATCCGGATTTCACCCAGTACACCTGTGCGGGGCTTTGAGCATCCCTGCTTTTGGCTCCCTGACTATTTTGGCTTCTGCCACAGCGTTTTTAGTTTGACTTGCAATCGTAATAGCCTTTCAAAGGTTAAATCATTTTGTACAAGGTGGTTTGAGTTTGTTTTTTCTTCTAATTCTTCATTTCTTCTGCAAGAGAACCAAACTCACATGTAGTAGCCAGCTGTCTCAATGCTGCAATATACAGTACTGCAAATTCACCCACATCCTGTCCACATCTTCAAAATGTATATCTTTCTGCAACCACATTTAATTAGGGTTAAGGAAGTTTGTTAATGCAGTGAGGACTGAATCATACATTTCATCTGCTACCTTTAGGCTTTGCTCACATCTAAAATCGAGATCTCTGACAGCAGCAATTTTCAATTTTTTTTACGTTTTTTTTTCCCCTCCCGGCGCACCTCTGCGCGGTACGATTTTGTGCAAAGCGCTTTTGTAAGCGATTTCGCAGAGCGATTCCATTTTTTTACTTTTTGACGTCAGTCAGGAAGTGAACTCTTTGGCCTGGAAAAGAATAAATGCAATGTATTTATTCTTAGAAACGCGAACGCAATCGCCAGATAAAGCACAAATGCATAAATGCTTTTTTAATGCAAATTTGCATCATTTCTTTAAATTTCCATTTTTCTACAAGGAGATCGAAGAAGGAAGTCCCATTGATATTATTGATTTCAAACACAAAAATGCACGCACAACAAATGTGGATACGTAAAAACACACAGTAAAACAGCACGAGGTGTCCGAAAAAATAGTCACATTGGTGTCCGCTTTTTTTTTCTGCATGGGAACCTCACATGGCCCATAGGAAATCATTGCTGTGCGAATTTGTCTCACCTAGTGAAGATGGGCCATTAAAGTGTAGAATATACGCTGTCCTTACGCCGCTTTCTTGTCACTAATGGAAGTCTTTGGGCTGCAGGGAAAAACACAAATGCGTTTTCACTGCGTTTTCAAACCTGCATTTTTAATAACGCTGGTTTTGTTGCATAATATTCATAAACACATGAAAAACGCACATAATGAAAGTCAATGGAAATGCAATGGTATGCGTTTTACATGAATTTTTCTATGTGTTTTATGAAAAAAAAATTACAATGTATTCTGCTTCCTATTGTCTTCCTAGTGATTTGCATAAAACGCAAAAGAAAAACGCATGAAAAATGCACACAAAGTGCATACAAACGCATATGCATTTGGTATATGCGAACCGCAAATGCATTAAAACCTGCGCAAAACGCTAAAAAAAACACATCTGTAGTAAAAAAAAATGCAAACGCACCAAAAATGCAGTAAAAATGCAGCAAAAACGCACACAACATTAACATAAAACATGACATAAAACGTAGCCTTTCACGCTATGTTATGTGTGCTCCAGCCTCAAACATCCAAATCCAACTAGTGAAGAACATTGTAGGCTCCCTAGGGGTGGAAGAAATGATGGGGGTTGTTGTAGGGCCAAAAGTGCTGTCCTTGTTGCGTTCAATGATCACAGATATAGAGAAACTGGAACTAGGTTTAGTTACAGGATTCAGGATTCTACATTAAGCAGTACTTTCCTCTGTATCTCTGGCATGCATCAACAGGAACCAACAACACACAGCTGTACATATCATATAAGTAGCACAGTTCCATCTACAGGCCAGATCTATGAACACCACACATCTGAATTTCCTTGTGGAGAAACGTGAGGGATGCGCATAAATGGAAATTTAGTGACAAGTGACAACCTATTAACATCCAATACTTAAATTTGACCTTAACTCTAGCACAGGACAGAAGAAAAACATAGAGAAATGCACCTTGTATGTATTAGAGAGTTTAGCCTGTCTAATTCCCTGTCATCTATGACTAATCACAAGTGTAATTTGATCTCTCAGGTGTGTCAGCTGGCTAGTAGGAGGAACAAGCGATTTTCAAAGCACAGTGAGGTCAGAAACCCACTAGGAGCGATTTTCTGAGCGATTTGTGATTTGAAAACTCTTGCTGTATTACTGTGGGTGTGATCCCACTTGAGCAATTTGATTTTATAAAAATCCCCCATAGCATTACATTAGCAAGAGCTTTTTCAAATCGCTAACGATTAGAAATCGCTCCTAGTGGGTTTCTGGCCAAATGGTGGCTCTGACTGCATTGATGAAGTGAACAAAGTTGGCACGATAACAATATATCTATATTGTTATCGTGTAGCAGAAAAGTTTCTGGTGTGACGTAAAGATTATAAATTGTGATCTTCTTTATCCAAAAATTTGCTTCGCTAAAAATATCTAATTAGTTGTAGACAAGAGTTACAAGACCAAAAAATGTGCAGAAGGCCCCCTCTTGCATCTCCAACAAGATTGAGTCACTGTGGGGTTTTGAGAGTTCTTTTGTTATTCTGTCCAGAGCCGGGACAAGGTCCTCCAGCACCCAAGGCTGAGACACTAAAGTGCGCCCCTCCATCCCTCCCACTCCAGCCATCACACACTGATTGCTATTAGAGTAAGAGGCACCCCAAGGCCCCCAACCCCACCAACACCTTCATCTCTAGTTATCTATATAAAATCAGTTAAACTGGCTTCTTGCAGCCCCGTGGAGTCATCCTGTCCAAAACCTCCCCTCCCTCCCCCCGAGTCCATCCATCGAGCAATGGCGACCCCTGTAAAGCTGGTCGTCGTCTGTGCATGCGCTGCCCTGCACCCAGCCCGGACCGCACTCTTGCAGCTGGGAGCACAGTGAGGAGGCCAACTTTGAGGGGGTTGCCACTGCTGGCCAGAAGGACTCGGAAGGAGGGTGCGGGCAGAGGATGATTCCAGGGGTCTGCAAAAAGCCCCAGGTAAGTTATACTTAACAAAAAATAAAAAAAAATACATTTCCAGGGAAGGAAATCAGTAAACCTCAAGCTAAGATATCATTCCAGTAAATACAAGTTTGTTTCCTTAAAATAGAAGGTGTAGACAAGTATGATTATTTCAGATGTGCAAGAAGTAACACCCATAGAAGTAACACCAATAGAAGTAACACCCATCTAACTTAACACTGCAGACCAGTGATCACCTCTTCCTGGCTACGAAGCTACACTGACTACTTTTACAGTGTATTAAGGTGTCATGTCTTTACAGTGTTGTCCCATGAAAAGATATAATAATACAACAATGTGAGAGGTGTACTCACTTTCGTGAGATACTGCGCCTTAAAGAGAGTCTGAAGCGAGAATAGATCTCGCTTCAGACCTCATATATAGCAGGGGCACGTGTGCCCCTGCTAAAACGCCGCTATCCCGCGGCTTAACAGGGGTCCCTGTCCCCCCAAACCCCCTCCGTAATGCGGGGGAGCGCTTCCTGGTTGGGGCAGGGCTAACCGCCGCAGCCCTGCCCCACGCGCGTCTGTCAGTGCGTATCTCCGCCTCTCCCCCGCCCCTCTCAGTCTTCCTTCACTGAGAGGGGCGGGGGAGAGGCGGCGATGCGCGTCTGATAGACGCGACTGGAGGCAGGGCTGCAGCCGTTAGCCCTGCCTCCAGCCCTGCCTCCAGGAAGAATATTTCTACGACCAACTTGCCGACCATCTTTTGCGGGGGGTGGGTTGGCGGTGAAAGGACCCCCGTTTAACCGTGGTATAGCGGCGTTTTAGCACACGTGCCCCTGCTATATATGAGAGCTGAAGCGAGATTTAGTCTCGCTTCAGTGTCTCTTTAAATGGTGAAAACAATTCCTTTCTGACTTGTCAAGGAGATGCAAAGAATTCAGACTTGATGCAAGATTATGCAAAGTCAATGCATATGTATAGACTAGGTGGTCACCTTAGCATCATAGTTCCATCTATGTGTGTATGAAGCTTTAGGAATTACCTTCTTAGTGCTAGGCATCTGGAAGCTCTGATAAGATAGAAATAAATTGGCATGTGTTTCTTCTACTAAGAAATCAGTAGTTAAAGGACCTCTGTCGCGAAAATCTCAAAATTTAAAATATATGTAAACATATACAAATAAGAAGTATGTTTCTTCCAGAGTAAAATGAGCCACAAATTACTTTTCTCCTGTGGTGCAGTCACTTATAGTAGGTAGGAGAAAGCTGACAGAACAGGTTTTGGGCTAGTCCATCTCTCCATAGGTGATTATCAGCATGGCCTTTATACTTTTTAAAAACTATCCCTGAAAAAGATTTATACAAAGATAA
Organism: Hyperolius riggenbachi; assembly: GCF_040937935.1. Classification (NCBI taxonomy): domain Eukaryota; kingdom Metazoa; phylum Chordata; class Amphibia; order Anura; family Hyperoliidae; genus Hyperolius; species Hyperolius riggenbachi. The sequence continues at coordinate 50,288,412 of NC_090653.1, forward strand.
ATTACTACTAAATTACTAAAGTACTTTAAGACACACACACAGATATTGTATAGTACGTTCAATCACAAATACAGTTGCAAGCTAAGCACAGCTTATGATAGAGAGTGTGCTGGCTTGCAATATGGTTAGAAGAGGATAGTAGAACTACAAAGCCCAGCAACTGACTCTGGACTGTATGCAGTGTGTGTAACCGACACAGACAGATATCAATAACAGATACAGTTAAAAGCTAAGCACTGCTTATGATAGAGAGTGTGCTGGCTTGCTTGCGATAGTTAGAAGAGTATAGTAGAACTACAAAGCCCAGCAACTGACTCTGGACTGTATGCAGTGTGTGTAACCGACACAGATAGATATCATTAACAGATACAGTTGGAAGCTAAGCACTGTTTATGATAGACAGTATGCTGGCCTGCTTGCAATAGTTAGAAGAGTATAGTAGAACTACAAAGCCCAGCAACTGACTTTGGAATGTATGCAGTTTATGTAACCAACACAGACTGATATCAATAACAGATACAGTTGGAAGCTAAGCACAGCTTATGATAGACAGTGTGCTGGCTTGCTTGCAATATAGATAGAAGAGTATAGTAGAACTACAAAGCCCAGCAATTCATTGTGGCCTGTACGCAGTGTGACCAGTGTCTCGTATACACACACACACACAACAAAAAACAAATAGAACAATATGAGCCCTCGAACGGGCTTTTAATTTGGGGTGCTTTCAGCAATCAGCAACAAACAGAAGCGCCTAGCTAACTTCCCAGTCTCTGCAGCAATGTCTTTCCCTTCTACTCACTACAGCAGCAACACCAGACTGAGAACATGGCCGGCGCTGCTGCGTTCTTATAGACGGGGGGCGGGGGTCTGTGGGTGACTGCAGCCTGATTGGCTGCCATGTGTCTGCTGACTGTGATGTAGAGGGTCAAAGTTTAGCCCAATGATGAGGTATAGGGGGCAGGTCAAGCGCGCTATGTGTTTGCGTCCTGCCGTGGACATGAAAAGCTGAAATTCTTTCGAACTACATGCCCAGCGAACCGTTTGGGTCATCTCTAAGTATACCCTCTTGACATATAGTACATATTAAAGAAGTTCAATCCCTAAGGTAACTATTTTTATTTTATTTTTTACATACCGTATATACTCGCATACAAGCCGAATTTTTGACCCCCAAAAAGGGGGTCAAAAGTTGGGGGTCGGCTTGTATGCGAGTCTTCCCTGGTGGTCTAGTGGTGGGTGGTCGGGTGGTCCGCGCCCCGCTCCCCCCCCTCCCCGCTCCCCCCGCGGCCGCTGCTGCTATTACCTTGTTAGACAGCGGCCGCTTCCTAATCCGCGTTCCTCTTCTTCCTCAGAGTGCATCACAGCAGCGCGCCCGGCGCTGCTGCTGTGATGATGCAGGGGGCAGGAAAGAGCGGTTCCATTGGTAACGGCGATACAGATCGCCGCTATAGGGAGCCGCGCTCTTTCCTGCCCCCTGCATCGTCACAGCAGCAGCGCCGGGCGCGCTGCTGTGATGCACTCTGAGGAAGAAGAGGAACGCGGATTAGGAAGCGGCCGCTGTCTAACAAGGTAATAGTAGCAGCGGCGGCCGCGGGGGGAGCGGGGGGGAGCACTACCCACCTATGCTGGGCACTATACTGGCTAAACTGGGCACTATACTGGCTAAACTGGGCACTATACTGGCTAAACTGGGCACTTTACTAGCCATACTTGGGTACTATACTAGCTAAACTGGGCACTATACTGGCTAAACTGGGCACTATACTGGCTAAACTGGGCACTATACTGGCTAAACTGGGCACTATACTAGCCATACTTGGGTACTATACTAGCTAAACTGGGCACTATACTGGCTAAACTGGGCACTATACTGGCTAAACTGGGCACTATACTGGCTAAACTGGGCACTATACTAGCCATACTTGGGTACTATACTAGCTAAACTGGGCACTATACTGGCTAAACTGGGCACTATACTGGCTAAACTGGGCACTATACTGGCTAAACTGGGCACTTTACTAGCCATACTGGGGCACTATACTAGCTAAACTGGGCACTATACTGGCTAAACTGGGCACTATACTAGCCATACTTGGGTACTATACTAGCTAAACTGGGCACTATACTGGCTAAACTGGGCACTATACTGGCTAAACTGGGCACTATACTGGCTAAACTGGGCACTATACTAGCTAAACTGGGCACTATACTGGCTAAACTGAGGCACTACCTACCCATACTGGGCACTATACTGGCTATACTGGGCACTTTACTAGCTATACTGGGCACTATACTAGCTATACTGGACACTACCTACCTATACTGGGCACTATACTAGCTATATTGGGACACACTGGGGGGCTGCACCAATCCAGCATTTCCTACCCCCGGCTTATATGGGGGTCAATCATTTTTCCCTGTTTTTTCAGGGAAAAGTTGGGGGGTCGGCTTATATGCGGGTCGGCTTATATGCGAGTATATACGGGTAATTTTTTTTAATGAAAAATATTTAATATGGGTAATTATGGGATAGTGTGGGAGGTAAGGTGTTAATTGTAAATGTAAGTGTGGATCTTTTTATTAAAATAAATGTATGTAGGTGTGATTTTACATACATTTATTTTAAAATAAATTTAAATAAATGTGTGTAGGTGTAATTTTACTATTTGGCCACAAGATGTCCTCGCGCATTGTTTCATGTTAGCATACTATAAGCATGGGAACAGGAAGTAATGTCAGGATGTGTTACTTCGGTAGTTACAATGATGCAGGCATCTCATTGACCTCTGACTATTGCCGGTAAGAATGCGCATGGGAGCGAGTGGCTGCCAGCGGCTTCAATAGACAATTATCTGGGCAGGAACTGAAGTCCTGCAGGACGTAAATAATCCATCTACAACCACTTAAGTGGTTAAAGGGGTTTTGTATTTGAGGGGTGCCAATCATTAGAACCATATTTGATCTCAATAAATGTTGTACTTTGACTAAGGCCCGTTGAGTGGCGGTGTGATTGCTTTTCTGGTCCATTGCTTTCTACAGACCAGCCTTCCCTCCTGGAAATAGAAGGTGGGACTAGGGGTTTGCAAACAACTAGTTCACTGGTAAACTCATTCTTTAGTATAGTAAAGCAACCACAAGATGTCACTGTGTGTGTGTAAGCGCTGCAATGATCTCTATGGTATTGTGTTTTTTCTTGTATTCACTTAGTGTGTACCCCTCTGTTCTAAGTAAGCTACATTATGTGATGGTTGTGTATGATTTATCTCTGCATGTTTTTCTTCAGTAAAGAGTTCCAACTTGTTATACTGGGTGCCTATAAGCGAGTACAGACCACTCGACTCCATGGCATGCATGAAAAAAAGGGCGCTGTGAAAAAAGGGCCCGACTTATTAAAAAATTTGGTGCCAGGTATTAATGCAATTTGCTAACGAGAACCATCGTTGTCAAGCTTTATTAACGATAATTACTGTTGCAAAAACAAATGAGAAATAATAACGAATAAATATTAACGTTAACTGTCGTTACGTTTTTTGTCAATACTGCTTAACCCAACCCTACCCTCACACAGAACTCTCCCCTGGTGGTGCCTAAAATTAACCACTCCCCTTTTGGTGCTTAACCCTAACCATCCCCCCCCCCAGTGGTGCCTAAGCCTAACACTCTCCCCGGGTGGTGCCTAACTCTAACCACCCCCTGGTGGTGCCTAACCCTAACCACCCCCGGTGTTGCCTAAAACTAATCGCCGCTTAGGTGGTGCCTAAGCCTAACCACTCCCCCTGGTGGTGCATAACCCTAACCACTCCCTCTGCAGAAACACCCTTTTACATATATTAACGATAATACCTTTGAAAACGTAAAATCTGTACTTATTAACGAAGTAATATGACAAAAACTATACCATTGTAAACTTCCAAAAAGATAACTACCTCAAAAACTATAATGTTGTAATGTTATTAACAACATTTTTCGTGGCACCCATTTTTCTGTTTTTTTCCGCCGTATTAACGATAATTGCATTAAAGTCTTTGGCGACGCCCTTTTCGTCGCCCTCAGCCGGCGCCCTTTTTTCCTGCTACCACTCCATCAACTTGAACAATAGAAAGAATCATAGCTTGTAAAACATTGCACTTACAAAGAACATTATTGCACTACAATTATGTTATTTACAAGTCTTCATAAATGAATTGACTAAGAGCAATTAATATATTATTGTCCATTGTACATTACCAGAGTTGAAGAGTAAGTCAACTTTATGGGGTCTATTTCAGTCTAGTCTGAATTTGCAGAGTATGTGCAAAACAGAAATGTGCAACCTTTTGTTTGACCACAATCTTCTTAGCTTCCGTGTGAATGTAGGTGAGGAAGCCACTGGTCACCATCACCAACACCTTTCTGAATATTCAGACTGTTACTAAGATAATAGTCAGAAGCCACAAGAAAGTAGAGAAACGCCACATCACTTGTTTTGAGCTTCCTGTCTTGCATATCAATATATAGAGTAAAAAGGAAGGTCAAATAACATTAGTCTGTGAAGATCGTACATTAAAGACGCATCTACACCACAGGTAAGAGGACGGGGAGACGGCAAAGCATAGAAAACTGACAGACTCAGTTGTCTATGACTTGAACCTAATTGTAGTGGTTCTTCTGACGTCCTGAGCTAATGAACAGTGAGGAGCACTGGAAAACATAAACGGTCCAGCAACCCTGACCTGCCTTTATTAATGTCACTTGACTTCTCAAAACAGAAAGTATTTGCGATAATTCAGCTTTAAGTGACCGACTGTGGTCTCCCACAATGCATCACTACTGAATATGCAAATGATCTCTTAATGCCCCTCAAGCCAGGATTACACCAGAACCACTGGTGTCGGACTGTTGGCCCTCCTCAGCGCATGGCAGGAAATAATATGGCTCTATGGGATAGGACTTGGACCAGTGCAACAGAGTAACCAAGCAGCTCAGGGCGACCTAAAACCACTAGGAAAGTATAGGTGACTAAAAGAATAGAAGCCCTCCGACTAAAAAGCAACACTCAGTGTAATTTGCCTTCTTATTCAGCTTTAAGTGAGCTTTTTTTTAAAAAAATGTCTATTAGATGGAAAATATTTGAAATCTTTATCTGAGTTATTTTTGACAAAAGTGATAATGTTGCGATGTTGGTGAATTAGCATAACTCCCAACTGTCCCTTTTTTGGAAGGACAGTCCTTCTTTGGGAACTCAATCCCTCTGTCCCTCTTTTTTCTTCATTTGTCCCTCTTTCTGTACTGATGTGCAGTTCTATGTAAACATACATATTTTTCTACTGAAAAAGATGTGTTTAATTGACTGTAAACTTTACTCCCAACCTTATATTTCTTACATCCACATGTTAATATGAAGGAAAATAAACCAGGATAAAAATGATTAGTGTGATTTGAATTATAAAACAACATTTTTTTTGAAAATGTGCGGGGGGCATAATAGAGGTGTGGTGGGAGTGGCTAGAGGTGTGGTAGGGGTGTGGCATGGGTGTGGCTTAAGTGCCCCTCTTTCTTATCTCAAAAAATTGGGGGGTATGGACTAGTGTGTGTGACATTGCAGCCAGTTAGTGTAACGATCGGTGTCAGCACGCAGAGAGAATCTGATTATTGGTGATCTGCAGTATCACCAAGAATACAGATATAGTGCTAACCTCTGGACACCTCTAGATATATATATATGGTGAGTGTTTGGTGTAACAGTATGACTTTGAGCAATCCACCTGAGGAACAGGTGACCCTAAGCTGTACAGAAGATACTGCTATGGAGGGTACAGAAACCTTCCAGCAGCCTGAGACTCTCCAAGGGGTGGAGTCAGGCTGAAGGTAGGAAGGACCAGAGAGTGAGTGACACCTGAAGGTGGATGTCACTGACTGATCTTAGAGACTATCTCTTAAGTGGAGAGAGATAGCTCTCAAGGTCGGGCAAGCCAGGTCGGCAACACACAGACAAAGTACAAAGACAGAAGGCTGATTCGGTATCCAAGTCAGGCCGGGTTTGGCAACGTGATATCAGATATGCGTGGTACCGAATCAGAAAGCAGAGGGATAGTCAGGAAAGCAACAGGTCATAACAAATATCAAACAATGCCTAGTCTTGGGTGTGAGGTCCGTGGTCTCTACACCCTGGAACTAGTCTGATGTATAACAGAATGATAATACAAGTTCCCTAGTCTTGGGTGTGAGGTCCGTGGTCTCTACACCCTGGAACTAGTCTGAAGTATAACAGAATGATAATACAAGTTCCCTAGTCTTGGGTGTGAGGTCCGTGGTCTCTACACCCTGGAACTAGTCTGAAGCATAACAGAATAATAACACAAGTAATCTGGCTCAGTGTGAATTCACAGGTCCTCCTGGTTCAAACACACTGTTGGATCTGACTAAGGTCTGAGTGCTTCCACGTAGTGTTCGCAACGGCAGACAATTTGAGAGTGGCCAGCAGTAACCATATATAGCGCAGTGCTCTCTGGCGCCACCCTGAAGTGATCAACCAATGGTTACCAGCTCTGAGGTCAGCTGACCAGCCTGGTCAGCTCATCCCTCCTTGGCCATCATAAAACTTCTGCCTTTCAGCGCACGCGCGTGTATTCCTAAACCTGTGTGAACTAACAGGCTCAGCCCCACAAGCTGCACGCTGCTGCGTGCAAACCGCCGCGCTGGACGCAGAACCAGCCGCCTTGCTGTCAGTACATGCAACGGCTTTTCCGCGTTCTGCCATGTCACTAGATGCACGCTGCCGCGTGCAGACCGCCGCGTTGGATGCGGAATCAGCCGCCTTGCTGTCAGTACACGCGGCGGCTTTTCCGCATTCTCTCACAGTTAGAAAATCCTTTATAAGAAGAAGAATGGTGCTCTTCCCGAGATAAACAGTGGTTAAACACTTTTTCATGAATTACAGTTAACCCACTATTCAAGTAGACTTTATGAATGCCATCAGATATACCTTCAGGCTACATTCACAGTGGACGTTGCAATTCCTGTGACAGCAGGAATACAATGGCTCAGGAAACCACACGTCACACATAACACCACTCAGTATCCGCATGTTGATTCGTATACAAATATGGGTAGAAGGCTGCGCATCCCTGACCTAATACTACAGTTGAATGGTTAATCGCTGTGGCGCACACCGCCCCTCCTGGACTAAAAATGCACACCTGCATCCAAACAATGCAATACTGGTTTATGGAGAAAGTTTAGCTTCCATTATAGTTTGCATGAAAAATACAATTTACTGGACATCTGCACCAACGTTGAGGTAATTCTCTGGAGCAGATGTCCTACACTATCTGACCTAAGTTAAAAGCATATGTCCTTACCCTGGCAGCAGCTAAGCAAAAATGTGTAACTTACATTCAATATGGACAGCAGAGAATAAAGCCAGCACTCACCACATGGGCTGCATTTGAATGACTCATCACCTCCTGTGCACCACTTATACAGCTCAAATACACACTCAGCAATCAAACTGATGCAAAACATATGCATAACTAAATACTTACCATGCAAACAGGAAAGCACAATGGGAGCTGCTATCCTGGTAGTTACAAAATTATGGAAACAAATACGGGTAGAAGGCTGAAGCATACAGGTGAAGCATACAGTCGAGGATAAGTATGCTTGTACGTTAAAATGCTGCACGCAATTATACCACTATGCACCCTTCGCACTGTGAACAACGCATAGGTGGCACATTGCAGTGGGGCAAGCCGCGTTACAAAAAGGCCGATATCCCGTAACGCATCACTGTGAGCGTAGCCTAAGAGGGACAAGCTCACATTTTCAAAGTGATTTTCACCTGACTTGCAAAAATAAGAACTTTCCTGAAAGAGTGATTTCTCATGTCCATAGGCTTCAATGCATTTGGTGAAAATTATTTTTTTTCAAGCTCATATGTTTTCAAGAATATTCTCATTGTGAGATCTCATTTATTTCATTTATTTTATTTATTTATTCTCAAATTATGATGAAACGAGAAGATTAACCAATCATCGCTATTATTAAAATTGTTGTGGTCCAGTTTGATGACTTCTAAGACAAAATATCATGGAGCTTATCCATCCAGCCTAGACTTCCCTGCGACATGGATGGTGCAAATATCAAAGGCATAGATTAAAAAAAAAAAAAAGACTTTACCCCCATAAAGGGCTTTTTGGTGCAGCATCTGGGGAAATGAATGTTTCTTCTTTTAAGTAGTCAGATACTCACCTAAGGAGAGGGAGGCTCTGGGTCCCATAGAGCGTCCCCTCTCCTCTCCCGGTCCTCGCTGTTGCGCTGGCTCCCCCGTAGCGGTATTCGACCGTTTCGGTCAAATACCGCTGTCTCCCGGCCGAAGGGAGGCTTCGGAAATGCTTCGGGAGCCCGAGTGCTCCCGAAGACAGGCCGCTCTACACTGCGCATGCGCGCGCGCCCTCTATGACACACTCGCGTGTGCGCCGCCTTTCTTCGGGGAGGACTCGGCTCCCGAAGACTTCCGAAGTCCCCTTGGCGGGGATGTGAACGGGGAAGTCAGCACAGCACGGGGGGCACCGGGAGAGGAGAGGGAAGGCTCATTAGGACCGAGCCTTCACTCTCCTTAGGTGAGTATCTGACTTTTTTTTATTTACATCTGGATTCCCATTAGTTTTAAGCAGTCAGTGGTAAATTATAATCCAGCCTACTTATTTTGGATTTACCTTGTTCCAGTTGCGGTTCTAGACTTTTGCCACCTGGACCTGGGAGGAGAGACACATTGGGCTGTGCATTGCAGACACTGGCACTATGCTTACCTCCCTGTTACCTCCATGACAGCATATCCTCCCTGCTGGCCCGCAGCATCTGATCCCCAGGATGCCGGGTATCTGGTTCACTGGCGCCGCATCACTCACCCGCTCTCAGCAGATTAGTGATGAGATCACCAGCTACACATGAAGTCCTGCTTCCTCTCTGACTACAGCGGCAACCCATGTGACCCATCAGCACATAACAGGTCACATAAAGCACCGCTGTAGCCATAGATACAGGATGCTGGATGGGCAGATGGAGATCCCAACGCTGAGAGCTGGTGAGTGAAGCAGTGCCGCATATCTAGGGAGAGGGGACAGTGATGAGTTCAAGGAGGGGGACATTTGACAAGGGAAGCTGCCTCTTGCTGCCCTCTAATTTTTTTGCACCCCAAAACATGTGATTCACATTGTTTCATGGAGGAAACGCCCCTGCCTTGCTCAGAAACATGCTCACGTCTTCAATTCTTGCTATTTGTCTTTCCCCTCCTGTCTCTTTCCTTCTCTCTTGTGGATTGTACTGAAATGATCATGACTCACCTGAGTTACATGGCCATTGATGCTGGGAGCACCCTGTGTTGACACTTGTATTCTTTTTTTGTCTGTTACAGATTTCTACAGTGTGTTTCAGTTACTGCCACACAGGCATCAAGATGTTTATATCAGAGGTAGGTAGACTAATTGTTCCATAGTCTCTAACTGTCTACCTGTACTAGACCTGTGGCCATAGCAGATGATGTGTGGGATGGGGATCCATGCAGCAGGTCCCATGGCTATCTGGATAAATACTTAATTATGTGGGTGGGAAATGGTGTTTTTAATAAGTGTTGAGACTGAGAGTATCAGGGATCCTTGAGTAGCTCTGACACATGGTCCTGATGTTACATTGTCATGAATTCCACATTTAACCTTTTCAGCCCGCAGGTGTTTTCTCCTCTAGGACAGAAGCAATTTTCCCCTGTCAGCGCTCCTTCCATTCATTCTCCAATAACGTTATTACTACTTATCACAACAAAATGAACTATATCTTGTTTTTTTTCACCACTAATTAGGCTTTCTTTAGGTGGTCTAATAATTATTTTATTCTAACTGCATTTTAAGGGGAAAAATAAGAAAAAAATGGGGGGGAAAAATCATTATTTCTCAGTTTTCTGCCATTATAGTTTTAAAATTAAACCTTCTACTATTTAACTATGTATCTATTTTTTTTAAACTGTATTATTTTTTTAAACTTTATTTTTTTAAACTTTGTTTTTAGCCAGGGGACAGGGTGGGGGATTAATCAGTCTTTATTAAATGTGTATATAATAGGATAACAGAGGCACCAACAGGATAAAAAACCACTAAAAGAACTTAAAGAGACACTGAAGCGAGACTAAATCTCGCTTCAGGTCTTATATATAGCAGGGGCACGTGTGCCCCTGCTAAAACGCCGCTATCCCGCGGCTTAACGGGGGTCCCTTCACCCCCAACCCACCCCCCGCAAACCTGGGTCGGAAAAAAGGTCGCTGGACCTGATCTTCCTGGAGGCAGGGCTAACGGCTGCAGCCCTGCCTCCAGTCGCGTCTATCAGACGCGCATCGCCGCCTCTCCCCCGCCCCTCTCAGTGAAGGAAGACTGAGAGGGGCGGGGGAGAGGCGGAGGTACGCGTCTGACAGACGCGCATGGGGCAGGGCTGCGGCGGTTAGCCCTGCCCCAACCAGGAAGCGCTCCCCCGCTGCTCGGAGGGGGTTTGGGGGGACAGGGACCCCCGTTAAGCCGCGCTATAGCGGCGTTTTAGCAGGGGCACGCATGCCCCTGCTAGCTATGAGGTCTGAAGCGAGATCTATTCTCGCTTCAGACTCTCTTTAAAAACCCATCTTGGTAATAGAGGAGGCAGTGGTGGACTCACCTCCTCCAAGCAGAACACACGACTGTGGATTTTCAGTCAAAACAATTTTATTGGATACTCCAAATAAATTGCAACGCGTTTCCCGGGATACAAACCCGCTTCATCAGGCAATAACAGATAGGAGTAAACAGCATTTGCCAGTATCATCAACACTGAGCGCCTCTGTGAGTGTGTTTGTGTGTTTGTTTGTTTTTTCTACTTTACTTTTACTTTGTAGCCACTAGGTGGCGCTAAGCAATCTCCTGGAAGATACCAGGAAGTGCTAGATTTAGGGTTTTTTTTACATTTCGTGATGTTACATTTTTATGATTTATTTAAAGAGACTCTGAAGCGAGAATAAATCTCGCTTCAGAGCTTATATATAGCAGGGGCATGTGTGCCCCTGCTAAAACGCCGCTATCCCACAGCTGAACGGGGGTCCCTTACCCCCCAAATCCCCCCTTGCAAAATCTACGACCAACTTGGTCATAGATGTTGCTGCTGCTGGAGGCAGGGCTAATGGCTGCAGCCCTGCCTCACAGCGCGTCTATCAGCGGCGCATCGCCATCTCTCCCCCGCCCCTCTCAGTGAAGGAAGACTGAGAGGGGCGGGGGAGAGGTGGAGATACGTGCTGATAGACGCGTGTGAGGCAGGGCTGCGTGCATTAGCCCTGCCTCAAACAGGAAGAGTTGTTTATATTTGAGAACAGAGGCGCCAAAAGAATAAAAACAGTATTTAAAAGTTTTAAAAAATTGCGTGGGAGGCAGTGGTGGACTTACTTCACGCAAGCAGACACAACAACTGTGTATTCAAACAAAGGGAATATTTATTGGTATACTCCAAAGGTAGATCGCAACGCGTTTCGCAGGTCAAGCCCGCTTCATCAGGCAAATACAGGACGGAGCACACAACTGGGGGTAAGAGGCAACACATTTGTACATTTCTGAACATACCGCACATGTAAAAACAACAATGAGCATCTTAAAGGGATACTTAAGTCAAAAATAAAAAATGATTTTTACTCACCTGGGGCATCCCTCAGCCCCCTGAAACTGTATGGTGCCCTCGCAGCCTCGCTTCGATCCACCTGTCCCCGCCGGCGGCTACTTCCGGGTTCGGCGACAGCCGCTGACAGGCTGGGAACGGGAGTGATTCTCCGCGTTCCCAGCCGCTATATCACCCTCTATGTTGCTATAGCGTATAACATATACGCTTTTGCTGCATAGAGGGTGATATAGCGGCTGGGAACGCGGAGAATCAGTCGCGTTCCCAGCCTGTCAGCAGCTGTCGCCGAACCCGGAAGTAGCCGCCGGCGGGGACAGGAGGATCAGAGCGAGGCTGCGAGGGCACCATACAGCTTCAGGGGGCTGAGGGATGCCCCTGGTGAGTAAAAATCCTTTTTTATTTTTGACTTAAGTATCCCTTTAAGGTGAGGAGAATTCGCTGTATGTGATTAAATCCCATAGGATCAATGGGAGGGAAAGAATAGGGAAAGAAGCACCAGGAGGGGGGGGGGGGGGGGGGCGGGCAGGTGTCTATTCTTATGTGGAAAGGGAAAAAAAGGGAAGGAAAAGAGGAAAAGGGAGGGAAGGTGAAAAAAGAAGAAAAAACATTTTGGGTAGAAAAATAACAATATGGGGAGGGGGGGGGGAAACCGGGGGGGGGGGGGGAAGGGGGAGGGGGATAACAAAACGGGGTGATTTACAGCATATGTGTAAAAAAGCAGCAGATATATATCCATGTAAACATGGTGTAATTGTCAGATAAACAGTTCTAGACACATTTAAATACATATATAAATTTTCACAAACGCATCGGAGTGCGTGTGTGTGTATACGTGTACACAGTGTTACAGAGGTGGGGGGGAGAAATAAACCTGTCTTAAAATATAGATAGTGCTAGTCATAGTTAGAAAAAACATTCAAGATAAATTAAAGTGAGTAACTTACCAGCAGTATGTCCATGTAGCACTTGGCGCCTCAGTGACCAAGTGCTACTGAACTGCCGTTTTTATAGTAGTAAATCCCACCCCTTAATTCATTAGCAAATGGGGCGGGCGCTTGGTTTCCCGCCATGCGTAATTACGTCATTACGCAATGCGCGCATGCGTATATTTGACGCGTCATTGCGTCTCGGGTATACGTATTTTTTGCCGCATCCGACAGTGGCACATGCGTATTTTCAAGTCGCCATGCGTAGGGCAGCGTGGGAACAGATGTTGCGTCAAAAAAGACGCATGGGGGTGCGGATTTATCTGTCAATGTTATAAATTGGGCCATAACAATTCTGGTTATCACTGTATGCAAATGTCCCTGTAAATTCCCGTGTCATAATATAATATAAAAGACATTAGGCTATCGGGATAAGAACCATAAAAAATTGCAATAATAATAAAGATTGGTTGAAATAGTAGTACTGATAAAAGAAATTAAAAATATCCGTAAAATTACCATGACAAAGTTAAGAAGATATAATAAAAACAATAAGAACACACACACAAATAAATAAGAATAAAAGATGAAAGTACAAAGTATTAAAAACTCGAACGTTTGACGAGGACCGATAAAAGAGGCGACTGGGTAAAAAATAATATTGATACAATATGATTAATGGATTTTTTCTAATTGTTCGTTGAGTCCTTCAGGAATGAGGGTCCTCAACATTTGGATCCAAAACATCTCTCTCGCTTTCAATATTTCAAAAGCATTGTGCAGTTGTTGGTCAATGGTTTCTATAAGTGTTATATGGAATAGTGTGGGGTCATTGTGGTGGTGAGTCCCAAAGTGTCTGGAAACGCTGTGCAGGGGAAAGTTTTTTAGTATATTTCTTTTGTGTTGTCCAATCCGACTTCGCGCAGGTTGTGTGGTACGGCCCACGTACTGGAGGTGACAGGGACAGGAGATAATGTATATGACGTATCTTGAGGTACAGGTTATCGGGTGTTTGATTGGATAATTAATCTTTGTGGTGTTGGAGCAAAAAAAGTTGGTGGCATTAATAAATGGGCAGGCTTTACATCTAGTGTTGTTGCATGGGTAGCATCCTGGGGTATGTTTTTGCTTTGGATTTGTGTTGGCTGTAGGTGTTCGGAGTTTACTGGGTGCAAGAAGGTTACGCAAATTTGGGGCTCTCCTGAAGGTAATTTGGGGTTTTGGAGGAATTGATTGTCGCAGATAGGGGTCTTGTAAAAGAATGTCCCATCTGTTTTGTAAAATTGTACGGATTTGGGGGTGTTGGGCGCTGAACCGGGTAATAAATCGGGGGCAATCTGCAGTGGGCGGTTTGGTGTGACATTGGGTTGGATTATGTGGTGGAACGGTTTTTGCTTTGAACTTTGCATCTTTAATGAGTTTTTTAGGATATTTTCGTGCCAGAAATTTGTTAGTGAGGAAATCTGATTGTGTGTTGTAATCTGAAATGTCCGTACAGTTTTTGTGTATCCTTCTGAACTGACTATATGGTGTATTGATGGTCCAGGGGCGGTGATGGAAACTCTCGAAATGAATGTAGTTGTTGGCATCCACCGGTTTAAAATATGTTTTGGTTTTGATGGTGTTGGATTCTATGAACAGTGTGAGATCTAGATATTCAATACTGGTGGGATCATGTTGTGATGTAAATTGCAACCCCGCTGGGTTAGAATTTAGATAATTGATGAAGAGGGGGATGAGGTCGATGTTTCCTTGCCAGATGAAGATAAGATCGTCTATGTACCGTTTGTAGAATACTATATTGTCAGAAAAGGGGTTATTGGCTTGTAGTTTTTGTAATTCTAGGAGTCCTATTGATAAATTTGCATAGGAGGGGGCGAACGACGAACCCATAGCTGTACCATTGGTTTGTTGATAAATTTTGTCTGTGAAGGAAAAAACATTGTTCTGTAAAATAAATTCTGTGCATTGGACTAGGAAGAATTGTTGACTGTGGGGCATTGCTGGATTGGTAGACAGGTAATGTTTGATGGCTGAAATTCCGTAGGAGTGTGGTATATTGGTATATAATGACGTTACATCACAAGTAAGCCAAACATAATTGTCTTGCCAGGTTATGGGAGTAAGAAGTTCAATGAGGTGTGCAGAGTCTCTGAGGTAGGAGTTGAGTGATCGTACATGAGGTTGTAGATGCTGGTCTACAAACCGTGATAGATTGCTAGTCATGGAATTTATACCGGATATGATGGGGCGTCCTGGTGGTTTCACTAGGGATTTGTGTATCTTGGGGAGGTAATAGAAAAACGGAGTTTTGGGATGTGGGTTGACAATGTAATTTCTTTCGTTTTTGGAAATTATGTTGTTAGATAAGGCACTATTGAGGAATGTTTTCATTAACTTATTAAGCTCCATTGTAGGATCAACGTCAAGGATTTTGTAAAATTTGGTATCTCCTAAAAGGCGTTCTGCCTCTTCCAAATAATCATTTGTGTTGAGAATGACAATCCCTTCCCCTTTATCTGCTGGTTTGATGATGATATTGTGATTATTCTGAAGTGTTTTGATGGCAGTTTTTTGTGGACGGGTCAAATTGGATAGAGGGTTGGGGTTGTCCGTGTGTATATTCTGTAGGTCATTAAGTACTAGCGAATAGAAGGTATCAATGTAGTTGCCTTTAGAGGCTGTAGGGTAGAATCTTGATCTCCCTTTTAATTGTGTTGTGATGTATCGTTCAGTGCTGATTTCCGAAGGGGATACTGTACAGACTGGTGTGTTATCGTCATTGGTAATAATGAGAGCTGTGGGGTCATTGGGGGGAGGTGGGTTTAGTTTTTTTATAGCAAAGTGTCGTTTTAGTGTTAATTTTCGTATGTAAGCATTTAGGTCGGAGAAGATTTCAAACATATTTGACTGGTTGGTTGGGCAAAAAGATAGTCCTTTTTCCAATAGTGTGGTCTCACAGCGGGATAGTTGGTGGTCGGATAGGTTGAAAATGCATTTGGTTTGTTCTGATGTAGGGGTAGGGTGGCTGGTTAGTGTTTTCCTCGTTTTTCTTTTGCCGCGTTTCCCTGTTTTTCTGAGTCGGGTAGGGGTCTCTTTTTCTTTGGTTGTAGTATAACACGTGATGCCTTTGGACTGGGGAGTTGGGTTGCTAACAAATTTTGGGATAGTGTGGCAGGTAGGTCTAAAAAAGATGAAGTCAGAGTTGTCTCGGCATTGGTATTTATGGTGTGTGGGGTAGTGGGGCAGTTAATATTGGGTTGGAAAAAGGTCTCAATCGAAGTCTGGGTGAATATAGTAGGTTGTTCAGAACTGTTTTTTTCAATGGGAGGGGTTGTTAACACTTGATTGGTGGTGAGGGTTGTTCGCGGACTGTCGCTGATAGAAGCAATTGGAGTAGTGGGTACAGGGTCATAAATACTTATCTGTGAAGGTCGAATGGGTGAGTCTTGTTCTGAATCTGGTATGGTAGGGGAGGGATTGTCATTGGGCCCGGTTACAACTGTTATAGATGGTTTGGTGGGTAATAGGGACAATGGAGCGTTTTTTCCGGAGAAATTGAAATTTGGATGCATTAAAGTTATCCGATGCGTTTGTGAAAATTTATATATGTATTTAAATGTGTCTAGAACTCTTTATCTGACAATTACACCATGTTTACATGGATATATATCTGCTGCTTTTTTACACATATGCTGTAAATCACCCCGTTTTGTTATCCCCCCCCGGTTTCCCCCCCCCCCCCCCGGTTCCATATATTGTTATTTTTCTACCCAAAATGTTTTTTCTTCTTTTTTCCCCTTCCCTCCCTTTTCCTCTTTTCCTTCCCTTTTTTTCCCTTTCCACATAAGAATAGACACCTGCCCCCTCCTGGTGCTTCTTTCCCTATTCTTTCCCTCCCATTGATCCTATGGGATTTAATCACATACAGCGAATTCTCCTCACCTTAAGATGCTCATTGTTGTTTTTACATGTGCGGTATGTTCAGAAATGTACAAATGTGTTGCCTCTTACCCCCAGTTGTGTGCTCCGTCCTGTATTTGCCTGATGAAGCGGGCTTGACCTGCGAAACGCGTTGCGATCTACCTTTGAAGTATACCAATAAATATTCCCTTTGTTTGAATACACAGTTGTTGTGTCTGCTTGCGTGAGGTAAGTCCACCACTGCCTCCCACGCAATTTTTTAAAACTTTTAAATACTGTTTTTATTCTTTTGGCGCCTCTGTTCTCAAATATAAACACGTCTTATATCCACCCTTGGTGGAGAAGGATTCCCCTTCTTGTTTTCCAGTCTACAGAGAGCGACTTCTTAATCCTGAGTGAGGACAGGCTAATCTCCTCACCTGCTTATACAGTGGTTGCCTGGAGGTAACCCTGCTTTGTGAGTATCTAATTTATACTCGTTCCATTATCCAATTGCCTCAACATACTACACCATATTGGGCTCTCGGTTCTTCTTCTTTTTCAAACAGGAAGAGATCCCCGTGAGTAGACGAGGGGATTTGAGGGGTAAGGGACCCCCGTTCAGCCGGCAAATAATACTTTGCACTGTAGCCACTTAAACTTTAAAACATTTAGAAATGGCCTTGTAGCCCTTTCCTGACTTGTGAGCAGCCACAATGCACAGCCCCGGGTCCTCACTGAGCTCCTTTGTCTTAGACATGACTGTCCACAAACCAACTGCAGAGAGCTGCGCTGTTTTTCACCTGTTGAGTTGATTAAAACAGCTGTTCCCAATTAATCAGGGTAATTAGAATGCTTTAGAACAGCTTGAACTATTTGGAATGGTATAGAACTTTGGATTTTCCCACAGACTGTGACAGTTTGGGAAGATTATGAATAATTTTGGACTGGACACTTGCTCAAATATAAATAATAACTGAGAAAGTTTTTTTTTTTCCACAATAATGCCTCTTGTACATCGTCTTATTATCTTTTGGGAGACACCTATGTCATTTCCCGTCAAAAAATACTTGCTGGTTGAATAAAAGTAACTTTAAGTCAAGTCAACTTTAAGGGGTATGAATAAGTATGGGCAGCACTGTATATATTCCCGTTATCTGGAACTCAGGCAACCGGAAGTCTCAACTACCAGCATGCCTGAGGGATAACGGGGGCTTTTTTGCTGGTTTTGAGGCTTACCTCAAAATACTTACAGAGCCTCCAGCATTGTCTAGTAACCTTCCTGGTGCACCTAGCAGGCTCCTAGTGGCTTCTGGCATCCATGCACGCAAGTCGGTGTGTCACCTGACCGGATGCAGGTCAGCTGACACGCTGGATTCCGTGCATGGAGTAAGCCAGAAAAAGCCACTAGGAGCCTGATTCAGAAAGGCTGCTAGACATTTCTGAAGGCTAAGTATTGGGGGGGGGGGGGGGGAGGGGAGGTTTTATGCATTTTAGGCTGGTTGTTTAAGCAACCGGCAAGCACATCATTGCCAGTAACGTAGCTAGAGATCATGGGGCCCCATAGCCAAACTTTCATGTGGACCTCAGATATAGGCACACTCGAACAATGCCACCTGCCCCCACCCTATGGATACGAGTTATTTTGGGAATTTACATTCTCATGCAATCTACACTGCATATAGTCCATGGGAACTAAGACAAAGTCAGACGGTAAATGATCAAAAGAAAGTTAAAAGTGAATACAGCAATTACCATTAGGCCCCCTCTGGTC
The DNA here is from genome assembly GCF_040937935.1 of Hyperolius riggenbachi. Lineage (NCBI taxonomy): Eukaryota > Metazoa > Chordata > Amphibia > Anura > Hyperoliidae > Hyperolius > Hyperolius riggenbachi. Next base: position 50,306,673 of record NC_090653.1, read on the forward strand.
CAGGGCCCCACAGCACCTGCTTTGACTGCTATGGCTATTGCTACACCCCTGATCATTGCCCCCTCGGGGAAGGGGGGGTGCTTTTTTCGATGTCTGAAGCCACTTTGTGAGGATGCGCTCCGCATCCTCACAAAGTGGCTTCAGACATCGAAAAATCTAGAACCTGCCCGTATTCTGCACAAGGTCCAACTGCTGGCTTTCTCCGTCACTGCTGAACTGGTAGTCAGTTCAGTCTTTTGTTTTTTCTTGATGTTGTTGTTTAGTGAGGCTTTAAAATAGACTAATGATATTACATCATTCTCTTCTAAAGTCCTTTAAATTGAAGGAATGAAGCATCAACTTTTAATGTTTAACTCTTTTCAGGTTGGGACAAGCAAAATGAAATTCTCCATTCTCCTGATGTTTGGGATTGTCCTCCTGAGTTTCCCATATCTATCTTCATGTCAGACGTGGAAGATGTTTCAGCAGAAGCACATCAGATCCGCACCCATCAACTGTACCACCGGAATGAAACGGGTCAATAAAGATGGGAAATGCAAGCTGGTGAACACCTTCATCATCTCAAAGGCTTCCGATGTGAAGGATATCTGTAAAAGTACCGCAGGGGAGGTACTGAGCTCACGTGCATTCTCACTAATACAGTGCAGATCTGAAAATACTGCAGGTCCCAAGTGTGATTATACATCCATATCTATGAAAAAGAAGATCTGTGTAGAATGTCAAAAGAAATCTCCTGTACATTTTGCCAGTATCGGCAAGTGTCCTAGCACTTTTTTACCGCTCCTCGAGTCCAGCGGTGACTTCTTTGTAGCCGGGGGGAGCTGACCCGGCAGATTTTTAGGATCGGCATCCTCTTCTCACTAGATACGCACGCTTTTACTTCATTTATCCCGGAGGTGGTGGGCGCGGCCACAGCACTGGTACAAAGGTCATTGTATTTAAATCCTGATTTATCGCCATTTTAGTGCTGTTGCATCGCCCTAAATAGCTGCGGCATCCTGCCCAGCCTTCCAGTCAGTCTGACCTGTGTTCCTAGCCAGTCTGTCCTGCACCTGTCTCCAGACTGACCATTCCAGTACCTTGCTACTTATCCTGAATCCCCTGCCCAGTACTCCATTTCTTATCCAGCCAGTCCCCGTCAGCCTGTCCTCTTCAGCCTGTCCAGAGGCATATCTAGAGAAAGAAGAACCTATTGCAAACACTGAAATTGCACCCTGGGGAAAAGGAAGGGTGAGACAACCTCCAAAAATGTTAAGGTGTAGGCTCAACATTGGTTATATCCAAGTTGAAATTATGAATGACGTGTAAGAATGAAGTATGGTAATTGGTCAGCGAACACATATCTCACAAATTACAATTAGGCAGATGGTTCCCACCCTAAAATGTAATTATGCAGCAGAATGTCCCTCAAAAATAAAAGACTTCCCCCCCGCCCCCAACAGACCTACAGATTCAGCTTACTTTTCTTCATGCTGTCCAGCATCAAGTCTCCCGACTCTGAACTAATCTGCTCTGCTCCCTGCCCCTCACGTCAAGTGGCAATGGAGTGCAGAGCTGCTGCAGAGCCTCTGACAGCTGCTCAATTTCTTTAAAGTAAGGAGCGCCCATGGCACATGCCACACCTGCACCCCACTAGATACTTCTCTTAATCTGTCCCATCGGTTCCATCAAATCCGTCCCACCCAGCCTGTCCTATTGGTTCTGTCCTGACCAGTTAGTCCGTCCAGTTCTCTCAGTGTTCTCAGTCCATCCTGTTTAATACTTTTGGTGCTTATCTTCCTTCCCTTTTGGCATGGTACCCTTCTGTTCTTCTCGTCTCTGGTGGGGTAGTCCTAAGGGTTGTGACCTGGCGAGCACCAGGCAGCAAAGTAGTTCTGCCAACCATTAGGGGGCCCACCAGCACTTGCGGGGTGCGCTGGTGAAGACTCCATGCCCTCGGGCTGCCCATATCTATCACCAGTGCCGAGATTAATAGAACCCTGACAGCAAGTGTGACTTTTGTGGCTTTGCAATTCAGTTACATAAAACAGCAGGGGTTGGCAAGCCCAGACTGGTGGTCAGGCAGTGTTGAATAAATCCAGAGACACTGGTGTGTTACAGAATATGAGTGAAACTGAAAAGTTATAGCTGCTAAAGTGTCCTTCTGGCTCAACAGCCCAATGGTAAGCGTACATTTAATAAAGACACCTGGAAATTTGGGCCCGCGGTAATGCTGATAGCGAAATATCGGTATTAAATACCAGTATTTTACCATAAAATGTAAAATATCGGTATTAAGTACCGATATTTTGCTATAGCTAGACCTAACCCTACTCTCACACAGAATACCCCCCCCCCCCCGCCATTTAACCCTTAACACCACCTTCCCCGCACAAACTACCTACCTAACGCATAACCCTTAAATCCCCCCTGCACAAACTACAGAACTAACGCCTAACCCTTAACTCCCCCCACACCACCCCTCAAAAAACTACATCCCTGACACCTAACCCTTTACCCCTCCCCCCCCCCCCCCAAAAAAAACCCCTTATCTGATGCCGAAAACCTTAATCCCGCTCCTCCCCCAAACTACCTCCCTGACACCTAGCCTAAATAAAAAATGCTAATTCTATAATCCAATATATAGTATTTACTGGGTGCCCAAATTTCCGCTCCAGCGCTTAAATACTGATAAAATGCATTGGCACCTATGGAGGCGCCCAGTTAATCCATTTGCCGCATGCTCCTAAATGTATTGCTTTGCAATGGTAAAGCACAAGTGGCCAGAGAGGATCTCAAATTGTGGAGCTTAGAACAATGTTCCAACTAGTTCCAAGCTGAGAAAGTCATACATCTCTTGTATATGATGTATCTGTTTCACCAGAAGCTTGAGTGTTCCAACTCACACAATTTGCCATTACCCTTGTCCCTATTTTGTAGGCTCTCTTTGAGTATGATACCTTTATGCTTTGCAATAAACTTTCTTTGTTATTGACAAGCTGTCTCTGGGTCTCATTTCACTACTGAATGCTTTTATTGTATAAATAATAATTACACACATGAGAGGGGAGAGGCAGAGAGGGTGTTATACATTGAACAATGTAGGAAGGTGAAGGAAATGGAGGAGGGTACATACCAATAATACAAATCAACAATACATTTAATAAAAAATATATAAACTTTATTAGTAGAAATTCTAAACATTAAAAAAACCCTAAACCCATAGGAACAATCCCCATGCCCCTCCCCCGCATCCCACCTGTACCCCCACCCCTAAGCATGCACCTCCAGCATAAACAAGAGTGGGTGTTACTCAGTGCTGGATTTAACATAAGGCACTGTAGGTTCCTGCCTACAGGCGCCTGATAATGGAAAGGCAGCTCATTGCTCTCCTCAAGTGCCTCCCTCCTGTCCTATGCAGAGTCCCAAGTGAAGCATCAATGAGAGGTTACTCACTCAGCACTCGGCATGAGATCTCTCTTCAGTCAGTGGTACCTCTAGCTACCTAATACCTAGGGCACCTCTAGCTACTCAGGTAGCCAGGGGTACACTCAGTATTAAGGGACACCTGGAACTACCTACACCGGGCAGAGGTTGTAAGGGAGAAGTGACAGAGGGGCTAGCCAGCACATTTGGGTTGTGGTTCGGGTAGGTTTGTTGGTTCATGGAGGGCCAAGTGTAGGGTGCCAGAACATCTGTGCCTATAGCTTCTTGTGATGTAAAGCCAGGCCTGGTGTTACTTGTGTCTTGAGTCTTTTTTTTTTGGTAATTTTTTACATTTTCTGATTGGCCAAATACTTCCAAGTCATTTTCTGATTGGCCAAATACTTCCAAGTTGACTCTGCATTTTCTGATTGGTCCAATGTTTCCAAGTTTTGTGATTTGCTTAAAATAACCAAGTTGTGGTAATGCATTGTTTCCACAGAAATTCAATTTCCGGTTTCCAGGGAATCTTTTTTTTGGTAATTTTTTTCTTTCTGATTGGCCAAATACTTCCGAGTTGACTGCGTTCTCTGATTGGTTCAATGCTTCCAAGTTCTGTGATTGGGATAAAATTACCAGGTTGCTGTAATTCGGTATTTCTGTGGAAATCCAACATACCAAATTTAAATTCTGCAAAATGTGAATGAGCATCCCTACTTATATGTACTGACCAACAATACCCTGCTGGACAAAGACATCCTTGGAGACTAAATGAGTCCCCCATTACAGATACCCACACCTGTCTTGAGGTGGCTGATTCTCTAAAACAGTAATTTGATCAAAATGACCCCATGACACTTCCCCTTTGAATAACTGGCTCGTTCACAAAGCTTTTACACTTGAAAAGCTAATTCAGAAGGCATCACAAGAAAAGAAAACGAGATCTGAACAATACCGAAACATTTCTTACCACTTTTTAGACTAAGCCGCCTCAATCAGTCAGAGGCTTCAAAATATCTGTACAAGCTAATATGTGACACAATGTGACACAAATAGACCTTGTTTTTTCCAGAAAAGTGGAGAGAGCCTTTAGTTGGACTAAAGCAAAGATTTACCAACACTCTAACAAGGCTGATATGCTACTTGCAATTTAACTGTACATGATACAAGAATGTACAGTATTAACAACATCTACAAGATCAGAACTGATAGTGGTGAGGTTACATGTTATTTCCAACTCTATTCTGCCCAACAAGACCCCTAATCAACATTACAGGACTTTTTAGAAAAATGGAAAACGTTTTAAACAATTGCTCATGCCCAGGATCACTCCACTGGTCCCTTTGGGTTTAGACCTAGAAAAAGTCTTTGATACTATCACTTTGGTGCATATGCTTTCAGTGTTTAATAAAATCGGTGTTGTGGGTTTATTTTAATTTCAAAAATATGTATTGATGTTTTGCATAGTATTACAATAGACAATTGCAAGAAATATCCTACGAAAAGATCCTCATACAACAATAGGTATCAAGTAAATAGGGTAGAATAAGCAAGGGTATAAGTATCAACTCTCAGGGCTCTGTGGACCACATGGTAAAGGTTGAACACTAGTGTTGGGCGAACAGTGTTCGCCACTGTTCGGGTTCTGCAGAACATCACCCTGTTCGGGTGGTGTTCGAGTTCGGCCGAACACCTGATGGTGCTCGGCCAAACCGTTCGGCCACATGGCCGAACTAAGAGCGCATGGCCGAACGTTCCCCGAACGTTCGGCTAGCGCTGTGATTGGCCGAACGGGTCACGTGGTTCGGACCCCGAACGCGCTCTGATTGGCCGAACGGGTCACGTGGTTCGGCCCGAACGCGCTCTGATTGGCCGAACGGTCACGTGGTTCGGGTAAATAAATACCCGAACCTCGTCATATCTCCGCCATTTGTCTGTGGGTTTAGCTTTGGGTAGGCAGGCAGGGTAGTTCGCGCTCCAGCCACGCTAGCCAGGGTCCCCCCAGTCATTGTGTGTCGCTGCTGGGAACAGTAGTACACCGCTCGCTCAGCCACACTATATAGCATTGTGTGTACTGCCACTGTGTACCTCGCTCAGCCACGCTATATATAGCATTGTTTACTGCCACTGTGTGTACACAGCTCAGCCAGACTATATAGCATTGTGTGTACTGCCACTCTGTGTACACCGCTCAGCCACACTATATAGCATTGTTTACTGCCACTGTGTGTACACGGCTCAGCCAGACTATATAGCATTGTTTACTGCCACTGTGTGTACACGGCTCAGCTAGACTATATAGCATTGTGTGTACTGCCACTCTGTGTACACTGCTCAGCCAGACTATATAGCATTGTTTACTGCCACTCTGTATACACCCCTCAGCCAGACTATATAGCATTGTGTACACCGCTCAGCCAGACTATATAGCATTGTGTGTACTGCCACTGTGTGTACACCGCTCAGCCAGACTATATAGCATTGTGTGTACTGCCACTGTGTGTACACCGCTCAGCCAGACTATATAGCATTGTGTGTACTGTCACTGTGTGTATACCGCTCAGCCAGACTATATAGCATTGTGTGTACTGCCACTGTGTGTACACCGCTCAGCCAGACTACATAGCATTGTTTACTGCCACTGTGTGTACACGGCTCAGCCAGACTATATAGCATTGTGTGTACTGCCACTCTGTGTACACTGCTCAGCCAGACTATATAGCATTGTGTGTACTGCCACTGTGTGTACACCGCTCAGTCAGACTATATAGCATTGTTTACTGCCACTGTGTGTACACCGCTCAGCCACACTATATAGCATTGTGTGTACTGCCACTCTGTGTACACGGCTCAGCCAGACTATATAGCATTGTGTGTACTGCCACTCTGTGTACACCGCTCAGCCAGACTATATAGCATTGTGTGTACTGCCACTCTGTGTACACCGCTCAGCCAGACTATATAGCATTGTGTGTACTGCCACTGTGTGTACACCGCTCAGCCAGACTATATAGCATTGTGTGTACTGCCACTGTGTGTACACCACTCAGCCAGACTATATAGCATTGTGTGTACTGCCACTGTGTGTACACCGCTCAGCCAGACTATATAGCATTGTTTACTGCCACTCTGTGTACACCGCTCAGCCAGACTATATAGCATTGTGTGTACTGCCACTCTGTGTACACCGCTCAGCCAGACTATATAGCATTGTGTGTACTGCCACTCTGTGTACACCGCTCAGCCAGACTATATAGCATTGTGTGTACTGCCACTCTGTGTACACCGCTCAGCCAGACTATATAGCATTGTGTGTACTGCCACTCTGTGTACACCGCTCAGCCAGACTATATAGCATTGTGTGTACTGCCACTGTGTGTACACCGCTCAGCCAGACTATATAGCATTGTGTGTACTGCCACTCTGTGTACACCGCTCAGCCAGACTATATAGCATTGTGTGTACTGCCACTCTGTGTACACCGCTCAGCCAGACTATATAGCATTGTTTACTGCCACTCTGTGTACACCGCTCAGCCAGACTATATAGCATTGTGTGTACTGCCACTCTGTGTACACCGCTCAGCCAGACTACATAGCATTGTGTGTACTGCCACTCTGTGTACACCGCTCAGCCAGACTATATAGCATTGTGTGTACTGCCACTCTGTGTACACCGCTCAGCCACACTATATAGCATTGTGTGTACTGCCACTCTGTGTACACCGCTCAGCCAGACTATATAGCATTGTGTGTACTGCCACTCTGTGTACACCGCTCAGCCAGACTATATAGCATTGTGTGTACTGCCACTGTGTGTACACCGCTCAGCCAGACTATATAGCATTGTTTACTGCCACTGTGTGTACACGGCTCAGCCACACTATATAGCATTGTGTTTACTGCCACTCTGTGTCTGCTGGGAACAGTAGTACACCGCTCACCCGCCACTGTATAGCATTGTGCTCTGTGTCGCTGCTGGCAATAGTGGTACACCGCTCACCCACCACTGTATAGCATTTCTGTACTGCCACTGTACTGCTGCCAGTCAGCGTGTACTTTAAGGATAAGTGAAATGAGGAAGAAATCCGGTGAAAGAGGGAGGGGCAAGGGAAGAGGTGTTTCCCCTGATGGTTCACGTACAGGGCACAGGGGAGCACCGAAGAAAACCCACTCAATACCGCCCATGTTGTCCAGGACAACAACCCTCACAGATCCAAAAGAACAGGACCAGATAATTACTTGGATGACCTCTCAAGCGTCCAGCAGTGGGTTAAGCAGCACCAGCACATCACGCACGAGGTCCGAGTCCTCAGCCAGTTACAAGGAGCCAGTGGGCACAAAGCTGACACAACCGGCAGCGACACCACGCACACAACTGCCAGATAACCAGTCCGATGAATTACCTCAGGACACAATGGGGTATTCGCAGGAGCTATTCCCAGGCCAACAAACTTCCACCTTTGAAAGGTCAATGGAGGAACAACCAGAAATGTTGTGCCCGGATTCACAACCATTCACTGTGGGAAATGCACCGGGCTCTGAAATACAACAAGGCGAGTCCGAGGACTTTGAAACCCAAATCCCAGAGCAAGTTGGGCAGGAGGGGTTGCAATTGCAGGAGGTCGGCCGAGAAGCTCTGGAAGACGACGTTGGAGTGAGCTGCGCAGAGGTTGTTCTGGGGAGCTCTACTCCACGGCGGCGGCCCCCCACAATGACATATGACGAGTTTGAGGAGATGGAAGAGGAGGGTATGGACAATGTGGACATAGACCCAGATTTTGTTTGTGAACGAGAACATCGCCGTCGTAGCAGCAGCACAGATGAGTCTGTTGAAGAACCCACTGCTGCACGAGTTCGCCTTGTGCCACAAGGTAGGCGGCGCGCAATTTCAGGCACCACAAGCGTGGAAGTTCAAGTGAGAGGCAAAAGAGGCGCAAACAGAAATCGCCAGCAAGGCAGGTGCTCCAAAGTCTGGGCTTTCTTTGAAGACTGCACTGAGGATGTTACAATGGCGATTTGCAAGGTGTGCAAGACCCGCCTGAGCAGGGGGAAAAGTATTAACAACCTCTCCACCACCAGCATGAGCCGCCACATGCTATCCAAACATCCCACTCTGTGGGCAAACTCGACAGGACAGGGTACCAGCAACACTGCCTCCCTTGGGTTCACCAGACTCACCACCAGACCCGCTTCAGCAGCAGCAGTAGCCCAGCCATTGCGTGGTTCACAACATTCACAAACATCAGACGACGCTGACACTGTCACTTTCCGGAGTAGTGCTCTTGAGGTCTCCCAGTGTTCATCAAACACAACAACCAACAGCCCTTCAGTGTGCAGCCCTACGGTTCAGTTGTCTGTCTCGGAGATGTTTGAGCGCAAGAGGAAATTGCCAGCAAATGACCCCCGGGCCGTGGCAGTAACAGCCAGCATAGCCAAGCTTCTGGCCTGCGAAATGCTGCCATATCGAGTGGTGGAGACAAACAGCTTCAAGGGCATGATGTCAGTGGCCATCCCACGTTACGTGGTTCCCAGCCGCTACCACTTTGCGCGCTCTGCAGTGCCTGAGTTGCATGAGCACGTGGTCAGCAAAATAACCCAAAGCTTGAAGAATGCCGTTGCCTGCAAGGTTCACCTCACCACTGACACCTGGACGAGTGCGTTCGGCCAGGGTCGATACATCTCCCTTACCGCGCACTGGGTGAACCTTGTGGAGCCTGGCAGCGATTCCTCACCTGCTACGGCGCGGGTGTTGCCCACGCCGCAAACAGCCGCACCGCCGTCCCTCCCACTGGATAACAACAGCAGCACCTACCTCTCTGACTCCTTCTCCTCCAACGCATCTCAAAGCTGTACCTCATCCGGAAACGCGAACCCAGCACCAGCAGCAGTAGGATCGTGGAAGCAGTGCAGCACAGCTGTTGGCATGCGTCAGCAAGCGTTGCTGAAGCTGATCTGCCTTGGGGATAAGCAGCACACAGGGGAGGAAATTTGGAGGGGAATAAAGGAACAGACGGATTTGTGGCTGGCACCGCTGGACCTGAAACCGGGCATGGTTGTGTGTGATAATGGGAGTAATCTCATTCGCGCTTTAAGGTTGGCTAAGCTGACACACATCCCTTGCCTGGCGCACGTGATGAACCTAGTAGTTCAGCGGTTCCTGAAGACATACCCAGGCGTGGCCGATCTTCTGTTGAAGGTGCGACGAGTGGCCAAACATTGTAGAAATTCAAGTACTGCTTCGGGGGCACTCGCCAAGATGCAGGAGTGCTTCAATCTCCCCCACCATCGCTTGCTGTGTGATGTCCCTACGCGCTGGAATTCTACGCTGCACATGCTAGCCCGCTTTTGCGAGCAGAAGAGTGCAGTGGTCCAGTACATGACGGCGCAGTACCGAGGCACATCCGGCCAGCTGCCAAGCTTCTGTGGATCCGATTGGGCCAACATGTTGGACCTCTGCCAAGTCCTCCAAAATTTTGAGCAATCCACGTTGCTTGTGAGCAGTGACAACTCTTCAGTCAGCATTACCATACCACTGCTGTGTTTACTGAAGAGGTCAATGTTGAAAATCAAGGAAACAGCTGTCATGATGATGCAACTGGGGGAATCTGAAGGAGAAAACGATCAGCGTGATGGTACCAACATCAGGCCATCCGCCTCAGGAAACGCTGGCCCCAGCAGCTATGACGAAGAAGAGGAGGAACAGCTGGAGTTGGAGCAGGAATTTCCTGCCACCACTGACGAGGGCCAGAGCGGTGCACGTTGGACTTCCACAATTCAGCGCGAATGGTCAGCAGAAGCAGACCAGGAAGAAGGTGACGACTATGATGCATCACAACAACTATCACAACGCTCACAAGAGGATGATGAGGATTCTGGTAGGACTCTGGCACACATGGCTCAATTCATGCTAGACTGCATTGAACACGACCCACGCATTGTGCGCATTCTGGACAACACCAATTACTGGGTTTATACCCTTCTGGATCCACGGTACAAACACAATGTTCCAAAACTGCTTGAAGAAAGAGTCAGACAGGTCAAAATGGAAGAATACCAGCAGGCCCTTGTGGAGACTTTAGAGAGGAGATTGACATCCTCCCCCTCCTCTAGCCAGTTGTACGCCGACAGACTGACTTCCGCAAACCCAGGACGACCAGGAGGGCAGCAAACAACACAAGCCGCAGCTAGTGCCCAAAAGGGAATGGTATCGGCAGTGTCCTTGGAGTGGGAACATTTTCTGACACCCATGCAGCAGCAGCCCACAGAACAGCAAGCGTGCAGATCCACCTCCAACACCGATCGCCTGGAGAAGATGGTCAAGGACTACATGTCAGATGGTGTAGCTGTGTCTAACAATCCATCTGCACCCTTCAACTATTGGGTATCGAAGCTAGACACCTGGCACGAACTGGCAATGTACGCAATAGAGGTGCTGGCTTGCCCGGCAGCCAGCGTTATGTCGGAACGCTGTTTCAGTGCTGCCGGAGGCATCGTCACAGATCGGCGTATCCGCCTTTCCACAGAAAATGCAGACCGTCTGACTCAAATTAAAATGAAACAATCCTGGATTGGAAACGACTACGCAACACTCCAGGACCCCAACCAAGTAACATGACCAATGAACATATGGGATGGTTTAGCGTTTCCGGTCCCTGTTTATTGAACCTCTCATCTGTATTACATGTATGACTGCATGGCGGCAAAAAGCATTGCTGCTATATCCGCACGCTTTTTGTCCTCATGCAAGGCCTGGGTTGTTGTGTCTCAAAAAGCATGGCCTTCTCCTCCTGCGCCTGCTCCTGTTCCATCACGTGTGCTGCTGCTGCTGGGTTAGCGTTTCCGGTCCCTGTTTATGGAACCTCTCATCTGTATTACACTTATGACTGCATGGCGGCAAAAAGCATTGCTATGTCCGCACGCTTTTTGTCCTCATGCAAGGCCTGGGTTGCGTCTCAAAAAGCGTGGCCTTCTCCTCCTGCGCCTCCTCCTGTTCCATCATGTGTGCTGCTGCTGGGTTAGCGTTTCCAGTCTCTGTTTATTGAACCTCTCATCTGTATTACATTTATGACTGCATGGCGGCAAAAAGCATTGCTATATCCGCACGCTTTTTGTCCTCATGCAAGGCCTGGGTTGTGTCTCAAAAAGCGTGGCCTTCTCCTCCTGCGCCTCCTCCTGTTCCATCATGTGTGCTGCTGCTGGGTTAGCGTTTCCAGTCCCTGTTTATTGAACCTCTCATCTGTATTACATTTATGACTGCATGGCGGCAAAAAGCATTGCTATATCCGCACGCTATTTGTCCTCATGCAAGGCCTGGGATGTTGTGTCTCAAAAAGCGTGGCCGTCTCCTCCTGCGCCTCCTCCTGTTCCATCACGTGTGCTGCTGCTGGGTTAGCGTTTCCAGTCCCTGTTTATTGAACCTCTCATCTGTATTACATTTATGACTGCATGGCGGCAAAAAGCATTGCTATATCCGCACGCTTTTTGTCCTCATGCAAGGCCTGGGTTGCGTCTCAAAAAGCGTGGCCTTCTCCTCCTGCGCCTCCTCTAGTTCCATCACGTCTGCTGCTGCTGGGTTAGCGTTTCCAGTCCCTGTTTATTGAACCTCTCATCTGTATTACATTTATGACTGCATGGCGGCAAAAAGCATTTCTATATCCGCACGCTTTTTGTCCTCATGCAAGGCCTGGGTTGCGTCTCAAAAAGCGTGGCCTTCTCCTCCTGCGCCTCCTCCTGTTCCATCACGTGTGCTGCTGCTGGTGCTGGGTTAGCGTTACCGGTCCCTTTTCCTGGAACCTCTTCTCTGTATTACATTTATGACTGCATGGCGACAAAAAGCATGTTACCTGTGCAAAGAAACATGACATTTTCCACATTTAAAAGACAGTTTTTCCTTTGAAACTTTACAATCAATTTTCTCAAAAACTATAAGCTCTTTTTAAAATATTTTTTTTCCTCTTGTACCCACTCCCAAGGTGCACATACCCTGCAAATTTGGGGTATGTAGCATGTAAGGAAGCTTTACAAAGTACGAAAGTTCGGGTCCCCATTGACTTCCATTATGTTCGGAGTTCGGCGCGAACACCCGAACATCGCGGCGATGTTCGGCGAACGTTCGCGAACCCGAACATCTAGGTGTTCGCCCAACACTATTGAACACAAGCTATACTAGAAATTCTGGAAGGCATAGTTTACACATTTTTTTACAGCCATAATATCCAGGGGTTCCATGTATCGTGGAAATCCTACATCCTGTAGTTTAGCAAACAGGTGGTCACCCAGTATAATCTCCATTAGTAGGTCAAAGACCAGATCCCATAGGGTTTTTTGAACTGGCTCTTCTTTACTCTAACCCAAAAGCTAAAATTGACACTCACTTCCTCATCTCCAATCATCATTAGACGAGGGACGAGACAGGGCTGGTTTGCCTCCCACATTCTACTGACCCTTCAAAGCCCATGATTTACTGTATATCCCAAATCTATTAAAAACCCTAAAAATATTTCCTTATATATCGGCCAAGTGATGGGAGATTCCACTTCCACTCAGGAGGCTTCTCTGCCACTTTGTCCAACCTCATCCAGCACCGCGAGTTCTGTGAGTGCCGAAGTTGCTACTTCAGCTCCAAGTGATGTAAATACCCCGGATAACACTATGTCCACAACTCCTGCTGACCCTCAGCCAGGAACAACAGCTCTGGACTGACCTTCACTGCCTTGAACGCTGTGAGCCAACAGTTGCTACTGGGTCTGACTGCCATGGATGAATTACAAGTCCAATTCCAGAGTGAGGATTTTCAGCACCAGCGTGCACTAGAACTGGCCCAGGTGGGACAAGCTAAGCACTGTTCCTCTCCCAGCATGCCTGCAGCAGGAGGTGACCGCAGGTGGTGAACAGGCTTGCGGCGTCTAATAGACGCTGCGTCAGTTTACTGGCCCGCAGCCCGTAAGCTCACTTCTGCAGCCTTACATTACGTGTATTTTATGATGAAACACTGCATTGCGAATTTTCTGATGAAAAACGCTGCCGCATTATGATTTCCAGTTTGAAACCGGCCTTACACATTAAGCCTCAGGGCTTAATGTGTAAGGCCAGTTTCACACTGGAAATCAGCATTTTTGTTGCAGTGAGATCACGCAATCGCATCCCGACGGAATGTCATAGTCAGAGATAACCACAGCAATGCGCGGTAATCTCACTTCTGGCTGCAAGCCAAGCAAGAAGTGAGGTTCTCTACTAAGCGCTCACTTCCTGTAGCAGAAATAGGAAGTGCACGGAAGTATATTTTCAAAATACACTTCTGCGCATACGCAACGCAAATGTAAACGGGTCATTAACCAGTTGAGATTCCATGACATGAGCCTCACTTCTGCTACTCTAAAGATTCCTGGACGTGAGATTCATGTCCAAAGCTGAAAGCTGCTGCTGCCACGGTTGTGCACATGCATGCGCACCCCGACACATGCAAGTGCACACCCCTGCTGCTCAAGCATGTGCACGAGCTCATGCACACATGTACACTTGCTGAAGCAATAGAGAGTGGTTGCTGCCATAGCAGTAATCATTCATTAAGGCCCCAAAAAAGTTAAAATGGCAGTGTCAAATTAAAAGATATAGCATTTTTTTCCCCTATTGAGAATTATTAACCCCAGGGTGTAAAAATAGACCCTGCAAGGGATTCAGATGCAGGGGGGCCCAGAAGCCACGGGGGGCCCCATCCTGAGAGACTGACAACTAAGATCTGTGGCGCCCATCCATGAAAATAATCGTAATGCAGCAGCGTTTCACCGGGAAATAATCATAATGCGGCAGCGTTTTTCATCAGAAAATTCGCAATGCAGTGTTTCATCAGAAAATACACGTAATGTAAGGCTGCAGAAGTGAGCTTACGGGCTGCGGGCCAGTAAACTGATGCAGCGTCTATTAGACGCCGCAAGCCTGTTCACCACCTGGGGACACAACGTCTGGTGGGGGGGGATGTCCCCCCTGCAAAGCACTCATGACCCCCTGGTCGGCCTGGCACCCTCTACAATGGGTCAGAAGGAGGCACAAAGGGGGACAGAAGGAGTCACAGGGGGACTAAAGGAGGCACAAAAGGGGCACAGAAGGAGGCACAGGGGGACAGAGGAAGGCACAGGGGACAGAGGTGGCACATGGGGACTGAGGAGGCACATGGAGACAGAAGGAGGCACAAAGGGATACAGAAGGAGGCACAGGAGGACAGAAGGAGGCAGAGTGGGACTAAAGGAGGAACAGGAGGGCAGAGGTAGCACAAGGGGACAAATAAAGGCAAAGGAGACATAAGGAGGCACAAAGGGCACAGAAGGAGGCAGAGATGGCACAAAGGATGAAAGAAGGATGCATAAGGCACAGAAGTGTCAGCTGCCTGCAACTCACGCTAAGTAAATTTAGCAGAAGCAAGTAATAGAACACCCACAGGGGTGTGGTTTAATTTTGGGTGGGGCTTAATTTGGGGGTGGGGCTTAATCCAGCAACATGGCGCCCACCAGGACCAATGGCACTCCAGGCAATGGCCTGTACTGCCTATGCCTAGAGGCACCCCTATGTACAGCGCCCAGCCCCCAACCTCTCTACCTCTCCTCAAGTGCTCTCTACTGTAGTGATGATGGAGAAGGCTGCAGAGCCAGTTCTGCTCTATCAATAAGCTGAGGCTGGGAGCACTCTTATCTGTCGGTTTTCTGTATGTGTTTTCTGTACACTATGTATGTCTGTTTGTGTGAAAACATGCACATTTTATTACAGAAGCTAATATAATTGATAGACAAAATGTGTGCAGTGCTTCACTGCTGTCTGTTTTTATCTGCATGGGGAAAACACATTCAAGTGTGCATTAGCCAATTAAATTACATTGATACCCAGTTTACGTGTGCAGAAAGTGGTGGTGGTGGGGGGGGGGGGGGCAGAGAAGGATTCTGGTGGGAGGGTGCCCCATCCAAATTTTTGCAGGGGGGGTAGCAGTGTTTTTAGTTACGCCCCTGATTAACCCCTAACTAATTGACCCCTTGTACCATCTTTCCCCGAAAATAAGACAGTGTTTTATATTAATTTTTGCACCAAAAGATGTGCTAGGGCTTATTTTCAGGGGATGTCTTATCTTTCTATGAACACACAAGTTCCTGTGCTGTGTGTCCTCCTGCCTTCCTCACTGTAACACCTCTTCCTCCGCTGGATTCATCTCTTGTGTGCCGCTGTGTCACCCTTGTACCTTTAGTGTCCCCTGGTATCCCCCTCTGTACCTGTGTCTTCCTCTACCCCCTGTCCTCCTGTGTCCTGTGTCTACTTGCCCGCAAGACTATGGGCTCCAGTAATAACATACATTTCCATATTTTTCCCCCTTACTGCCGCCAGGGCTTACTTTCAGGGTAGGGCTTATATCTCAAGTATGCTCAAAATTCCTGCTAGGGCTTACTTTCAGGGTAGGGCTTATATCTCAAGTATGCTCAAAATTCCTGCTAGGGCTTACTTTCAGAAGATGTCTTAATTTCGGGGAAAGAGGGGTATACTTTATAATTGGCCTTAAAATTTGTGGACACCTCTAATGGCTGCCGCCAATAGCAACTGAATGCTATCATCAGGGCAACTAATCGGGGACCCAAGGTTGTACAGATGCATTGCTATGTTGTTGCTTAGCAATGCATCTGTAAAGCACTGGGGTCCCCAAACTGTGCGCCCTAGCGATCGCATACAATCACTACAGATGCACAGGCTGGCAATAATGGTACGCTCCATGCCCAACTAGTGATACAATATGGCACATATGGTATTGTTTTAACTGGGACAAGACAAATAATGTATTTTGAGCAGTTTTAAATCTGTGGCACTTGTTATCTAAAAATTATGAAGGGTTAAACATGAAAAAAATGGTAATTTTTGTTATTTTATGCCTAATTTTCCCCAATAAAATGTATGTAAAACTAAACAATTATTGAAAAAAAAATATTACAGAAAGAAAGTCTATGTTGTCCTGAAAAAAAAAAAAAAAAAAAACAATATATGTATCACTTTGGTGGTATAAGTAATACAAAGTTATTGCTATAATAGCAACGCAGCCAAAACGGCAAAATTGTCTGGAATCTCAAGGGGTAAAAACCCAGGAATGAAAAGAGGTTAAAGCAGGGGTCCTCAACCATTTTCAGCCTGGGGACCGCTATCCACACCAAACTTTTCTCTGGTGACCGAGGGGAGGTGGAGGTTGTAAGGGGCGGTAGGGTCCAGGGTTTGCGGCAAGCCACCCCCAAACACCCCCCCCCCCCGATTTGGAGTGTGTAGGTAGGTAGGTAGCCAGGTATAGGTGCCTCCTGTATAGGGTGTCTAAGTATAGTTGCTTCCAGTATAGGTAGCCAGTATAGTTGCCCTCAGTATAGGTTAGATAGGTAGGTGCCTCCAGTATAGGTAGACAGTATAGTTGACCCCAGTATAGGTTAGCTAGGTAGGTGCCTCCAGTATAGGTAGCCATTATAGTTGCCCTCAGTATAGGTTAGCTAGGTAGGTGCCTCCAGTATAGGTAGCCAGTATGGTTGCCCCAGTATAGGTTAGCTAGGTGGGTGCCTCTAGTATAGGTATCCAGTATAGTTGCCTCTAGTATAGTTAGCTAGGCAGCATAGGTGCGGCAGCGGGGAGAGCAGGCATAGCACACTCACCTTCTACGATCCCTGTAGCCTCATTCTACTTCCTCTCCCTGGGCCAAGGTCAGCTAATGGAGCAATGGAGGAGGCGGGTCAAGTGCATCAATGGAGGGGGCGGGACTGGAGGCCTCCGTGTAGCGTTAACCCCACGCACACTACACACGTCAAACAGACGCGGCTGCTAGTGAAGTTTCTTACAGCTGCAATTGCACTACAATGAGTCACGGGGACCGTGGCCCTGCACAACCTGTCCTGCGGCCTGTTATTGGGCCGCGGACCGGTGGTGGGGGACCCCGAGGTTAAAAGGATTTCCAAGGTGAAAAAATTAATGTAGCTTTACTCACCTGGGGCTCTTCCAGCTCCTAGAAGTCATTTGTGCCCCTTGTTGCATCTCCTGTCTGCTCCTGAATCTCGCTGAGAGCCTCTGAAGGACTGCCAACCCCCTAATGGGTGGGCGTCTTCTGCGCATGTGTGGGCATGCACCCGCCCCGTGCAAGAAAGCGCCCATATCACCAGGAGCATACTGCGCCTGCGCAGTAGTAATGCACAGGTGCAGTAGGCTTCCGATGATGTGCGTCATTAGGACCCTGGAGAGGACTGGAGCTGCGGTGAGGGACACTAATCACTTCTAGGGGCTGGAAAAAGCCCCAGGTAAATAAAACTACATTTATTTTTTCACCTCGGTATTCCTTGAAGGAGTCCCGACCCCGCCTACTAAGTGTCAAAGTGGCCAATAACGATACAATTTCCTGAACAATCGACCATCTGTTCTGATTATTGTGATGGATCGGAAATAATCGTTTGTGCCACTAATGGAGGGGAAAATGATAAGCGAAGCAATTCGCTAAACACAAATGCGCTTTTTTTTGTGTGTGATTTTAGAGCGATCGTCATGGCAATGTATTTCAATCACGATCGCTCAACAATTGTGAAAATGTCATGTAAAAAATATGTGATTATCTCATAAAAAACCGCAGAACTCTAGTGATAATCGCTAGCGTTTTGCGATTGTAAGTGTGAACGGGGCCGAAATGGCAAGTTGCTATCTTGGAGTGAGCATTGGTTTCTTGTGTTCCCCATCTACATACGAAGTCAGAAAACTACAGGCGTGGTACTGTGTGGTTTTGTCAGGGATGTTTACTGCAGGATGTTGCAGAATGAACGTATAACGACACATGATAAAAAGACAGGAAAGCGTGATTTGCATATTGCTTAACTATAGTTGTTTTGGAGTAAGTATTAAGAACTAGTGGTGTGACCTCAGCAATGCTGTAAGAGTGCATCTGTGACTGTAAATGCACGTGCCCTGCATGGCAGAGTCATTCTGTGAGAGGAATCGCAGACACGATGGACAAAGCACGGGTGATCTTCACTCTTCTCAGCTTGTGTGCAACGGGTAAGACAAAGCTACATTTCAATGAAAAGCTGTAGCTGTTTTTATTATTAGTGTTATTTGTACTTATCAGTGATGAGCAAAAATGCCTGACTTTGATTCCCCCTTATGGACCAGAGCAGTTTTTACATTTTAGCTATGTCCTTTTTTAATCAGCAATAACTTTATCCCTAAAATAAACAACAAGTGTCAGCGCCAAGGCAGAAGGCGACCGCAGCCGAGAAGGACAATGTCCAAAAGTCCACACAAGCAATGAATATATAAAGTCAGCGCAGGTCTATAGTAATACAGCTTTCGTCATTTTCTGGTATACAGGATCTTCGAACAAAAAGGTAAAGAAGCTGGTAAGCCTTGCTTCTTTACCTTTTTGTTCGAAGATCCTGTATACCAGAAAATGACGAAAGCTGTATTACTATAGACCTGCGCTGACTTTATATATTCAATAACTTTATCCCTACTTCTGACACCTAAATGAAATATATATATTTTCGTTTAAAGGGAAAAGAGAGGAAGCTATGTAAAAAATAGAGAAAGCTTTTATACATACCTGGGGCTTCCTCCAGCCCCATAAACCTGGATCGCTCCCACGCCGCCGTCCTCCGCTTCCTCTATCGGCGGTACCGGGGTCCCGTCACTTCCGGCGGACGCGGCCAATTTTCCGCATGAACAGGGGCTCCCTCCATAGCCTTACGCATGGCACGCGTAAGGCTAAGGAGGGAGCCCCTGTGATGCGGAATATTGGTCGCGTCTGCCTGCCGACTGGCCGACTGGCGGAAGTAACGGGAGCCAGTACCGGCGGACATAGGAAGCTGAGGACGGCGGCGTGGGAGCGATCCAGTCTTATGGGGCTGGAGGAAGCCCCAGGTATGTATAAAACCTTTCCTCCCAACGTCTCTGGTTCCCTTTAAGACAAACTAGGCTTTCATTGCTTGGCATTTTTTCCATCCAACAATTTTGTTTTCTATGTTTTTTAAAGGGAAGAAGCAAAAGAAAAAAAATTGAAAAAAAAAAAACTCATAATTTCTCAGTTTTAACATTTCCAGTTAAAAAATAAAAAGCGATACTGTAAAAAAAAAACACAAATGTTGTTTGGATATTTCTACCATTTATCGCAAAACTTAAATGTTGTTCCTGTCACAATTTATGGCGAACATATTTGATTCTAAAATAATGCTACAGTCTGCATTTTTCACTATGAACTGAGGAAGTAAAAGTATTTTTAATGGTAAAAATCAATCTTATTGGCTCAGGAAACATATATTCCCTTTCATCCATTAGTGCTGCAGCAGATAGTGCCGGAGGTGTGCACAGGAACAAGCCCATTTGTGCACAGCTGAGCTTCAGCTACAAGAAGTACATCTACGTCTTCGTGGCCTAGATAAAGTCACAGAGGACGTAGACATAAAATAGTGGTGGATAAAGTGGTTAAATTCAGTTTTCGAGCACAGATGTCATCCAAAATAATGTTTGTTACTTTTCACGTTTTTGGTGCTTATTGGAGTAAAAATAGAGGTTTTTTTGTATTTTTGTGAAAACCACAAAAATATGAAAATACAAGCTATTTTCATGATCATTTTCTTGAAATCGAAAATAGCATTTTCAATGCCAAAATGACTTTAGCAAGAATTTGCAAGCAACACTGGAATTGATATTATCACTGCAGATCATTTATATTAGGGTCGTCCGGAACGTGGCAGTCATCTATTAAAGGACCACTACCGCCAACAATTGTAAAATTTAAAATGTGATCTCCTGCAGTAGCTGGCTCCAGGACCTGACTCCAATTGGGGCGATGTGGTCGTTATGTAGTTAGTTAACCTCTAAAGTTGGCGGTATGCCGCATATGGTAATGCAGATTTACTGCATTTTACATTTCCGACGATTTTAACATTGATTTTCTCAAAAAGTACAAGGTCTTTTTGAAATATTTTTTGTTTTGCCTCTTGTTCCCACACCTCTGCTTAGCATACCCTGAAAATTTGGTGTTTCTAGCATCTATAGGGGCTTTGCTATTAACCTCTAAATCCGCATTACCATATGCGGTATGCCGCCAAATTTGGAGGTTAATAGCAAAGCCTCCGTAGGTTCTAGAAACACCACATTTGTTGGGGGTTTGTTAAGCAGAAGAGTGGGAACAAGAAAAAAAAATCTTTCAAAAAGACCTTGAACTTTTTGAGAAAATCAATGTTAAATTCGGTGGAAATTTACACATAAATGTCCATGACTTCCGCGAAAATCCGCCTACCGCACTTCTATTACCAATTTCCGAATTCCGATACGTTAATGCAATTTCTGATCGGAAATGCGGAAATTACATTTCCATGAAATCCGAACGAGCATCCCTATGAAAGAGGTATCCATCACAAAAAGGTTCTCAAATTCTGAAAGATCTAAATTACATTGAATTAATTTTATTTTAAACTTTTTTTAATTATAAAATGTTCTAATTGTGTATGTCTCCAGAAATCAACTGGGAATTGACCAAACTGGTATCTAAACATAGATAAACATTTTAACTGCCAGCACTAAAAACATGTCTCAAAACACAACTTCCCACTACTCTCCCAGGTCCCCAAAAAATGAGGCTCCATTCCTGGTCTAAATCCCAAGAGAGGGGCTAGAGGGGATATCTCTCCCACCCAATTATACTTCTTAATGACCACATCCCAGATTCTTAACAAGTTTTTAACTAACTTGGGGCTCATAAGGACAAACTTCTATGAATCCCAGATAGCCAATATGTCCAATCAGAAAGCCTGACACTCGCGCAGGAGGGTAATATAATTTAAGATGAGGAAGCCATAGGCCCCCTTTCTCCTTAGAGTTAGTTATAATTATATATGCCAATTAGGACCTAGGCCTACATGTTCAAAAGCTGACATAATAAACTTCCAATTTACTACGTCGAACGCCATTATTCTCGGTGACTCCAGGTTTGGAGTCGCCGGAGTCACCGAGAATAATGGGTCTGAGTGTAAGAGAAGGGCGATTGATGGAGGAGAATGGAAGGTGCGGTAAGTATTTGTTTATACCCCCCTACCCACTGCACCTTCACTTTTCACCAGAGCATCTTGGCTCTAGTATCCTTTAGATAAAGTTGAATTAAACAAAAAAAAATGAGAATGTTGTCCATTTTGTATGTTTTTCAGCCTATCGGGCCACCACAGCCAGTAAGAATCTTGGTATGATACCAAAGATGAACGTGGCTAATCTACCCCAGGAGAATGCAAGGGATGCAACTAACCAGACTCTGGCAATTGCAATGAACTTTGAAGTGGTTTTATCAGATGATCAGATTGGAAAAACTGTAATTGTGTCATCGGAGATAGTGCCTGGGGTGGACCAGTTCCAACTGAAAATAACAGCCATGCAGAATGAATCCGTCTGTAGCTACACTTCCTGTCCTGTTCCCAAACTGGCTGTGCTGGTGTTTGCCTCCATAAACCACAAGACCTACAGCTACTCCTCAACCGTCACGGGGCAAACCCTAGGACTGAACACGGATTTAGTTGGTGGAGTGAATGTCTTCCCTCAGGATCCTGAATTCACAGGTAGCTCAACAGACACGGCCTCAGTCAATGTTGTGTTTTTTTATAGTCACAATGATCCGGTTCCTAAGGCTTGGATAAATGTTAACTCCTCCTCCGCGTTTCACCTGCATATTGAAAGTACCACCACTGCTGTCAGTACCCCGTTTCCTGTTACTCCTCCTTCTGCAGTATTTACCCCTGCACCCGATGTACCATCTTACATTGACATGACTGTCCAGGTGTTTGTACCAAACTCTCAGACTGGAAAAAGCGTCCTGGTGTCATCGCCAATAAGCATTAACGATGATAAAATCCAAATGAAAGTTTTAGCCACTAAGAATGAAACTCTGTGCTATAACACAACCATTTCCTGTCCAGAGCCTGAGCTCGTCTTCTGGATCTTTGCACTGATCAACCTCAAGACCTTCACCTATTCTGCAGCTGTCATAGGGCAAACACTAAGACTGAACATAGACCTTTCTAACGGCCTGAAGGTCTATCCTCAAAACCCTCAATTCACTGCCAGTGCAACAGACACAGTCTCCATCGAAGTAAACGTCATTTACAATCCCAGCCATGGACTTCCTAGCCTTAATAAACCCGCCAATGATGCAACATCAGTCAACCTGAATATTAAGACAACTGTTTTTGCTTCTACTACTACAACTACAACACAAACACCACGTAACAGTGGACCCTCCCATTTGGGTGAGTAAAGAGCAGCCAGATGTTATAAATATTAATGTTTTTTGTTTTTTTTTCCTTTCTACTGTATTTCTCCATGTTTGGCCAGGGAGGATGACCTCACAACAAACCTTCCAGGAGCTGAAAATAGATATCCAATGGCTGTTATTTTTTAAAAGTATTTATAAAGTGCTGCAGCAAATACACCACAGCTATTTTCATGTTTAAATAAATAACTTGCCAACTTATGGTGCCCATACACAGTACAATTTTTCAATTCTTTTAAGATCAGAGAAATTTGATTGATTATTCCGTTTAGTCGAATAGTCTTTAAAATTATTTTCTAGGTGCCATACGCAGATGTTCAATTTTTCTGAAAATCCAAGATAAACGATTAAAGAGTAACTGTTAGGCATTAAATACAAAATTAATTTTCTAGCGCAGGCTGTCACAATGATAAACAGAATGCTAACCAGGCAAATAAAAGCAATCTTACTTATTTCCAATTAGGTCTTCTCTCCCCATGCCCCCAGGCTCTATAAATGTACGCACGGCCGCAGAACAGAAGTGACAGGCATGCTTTATCAGCCTGATTGGCTGAAGCCTCTGTCACTCACCTCTCTGCGCTGTGATTGGCGGCCTGCTCTACCCTTCACTCTTCATCTTGCAGCCGCTGTTAGTGCGCAGGGAGGGGGGCCAGAGACTGTCTCCTGTCACTGCCTTGGCCCCCCTCCTCCAGAGGCATGTCCCCCCCTCTGCCCTTCTGCTGCCTGCTGCATTCTGCCTCTTCACCGTGCTGAGTTTCAGGGAAGGATAAAGGCTGGCACACAGACTCCCGGAATAATGGTTCCAGCACTGCAGTTCCCTTCTATACTCTCTGCACTGCCTCCGGTGGTAGTGCAGAGAACAGATGGGAACACCAGCGATTGGATCCATTATTAGGTGAGTCTGTGCCTCCTGGCTTTATCCTCCCCACTGTGCTCACAATCAGTGCGGGGAGGAGGGGGATGCGAAGGGGGGGATTCTTTAACCTGGAGGGCACAAGATGGCCCCTGCCAGGAACAGAATTCTCAACTTTTTACTATATCAAATTCAGTGAAATCAAAACGTGGACACTACAATACATATGTGATGTAAGTAGATCAAGTATGTATCTACTTACATATGTGGGGGTTTTTTTTTGGGGGGGGGGCACATTTTGGCTAATAGTTTCTCTTTAAATATGACGAAAAAGTTGGTTTATCTAATAGTATTTTCTTATACAACCTACCATACACTGTACAATTTTACAAACAATCACCCATGTCCAATCAGATTTTTCTTGAAAAAAAAGAGAATAATTGTTCATTTTTTTCTCAGTCGAAAAAAAGGATTCTTTTCAATTTTCATTCTATTGGATAATTTTAGTTGAATAAATGGGAAAGTATAATATTTTAATTGTACGAAGTATGGGCACCATTAACCTCCCTGGCGGTTTAATTATTTTGCCAGGGAGGCTGCGGGAGGGTTTTTTTTAAATTAAAAAAAAAATATTTCATGCAGCCAACTGAAAGTTGGCTGCATGAAAGCCCACTAGAGGGCGCTCCGGAAGCGTACTTTCGATCGCCTCCGGCAATCGAAAGTAACAAGATAGGCCGCAATGAGCGGCCTATCTTGTTTCGCTTTCCTCGTCGCCATGGCGACGAGCGGAGTGACGTCATGGACGTCAGTCGACGTCCTGACGTCAGAGCCGCCCGATCCAGCCCCTAGCGCCGGCCGGAACTGTTTGTTCCGGCTGCGCTGGGCTCGGGCGGCTGGGGGGACCCTCTTTCGCCGCTGCACGCGGCGGATCGCCGCGGAGCGGCGGCGATCGGGCAGCACACGCGGCTGGCAAAGTGCCGGCTGCGTGTGCTGCTTTTTTCAGAACTCAAATCGGCCCAGCAGGGCCTGAGCGGCGACCTCCGGCGGCATACCCCGAGCTCAGCTCGGGATTACCGCCAAGGAGGTTAAAGAGCCTTTTCAGCCAAAATGACAGATTCAATAGATCTTCTTGTAAGATAAAGTTATAAATACCTCCCAGGTCTGTTTTTTCTAAATCATTATCAGTGCCCGGGGGCCATCCAACTTCTGCCCCCGCCCCCTTGCAGAAAAGGGCCGTGGTACTTCCATGGTGCTTTCTCAAAGCAAGTCATTTCGGTGCCCCGGCGCTCAGTGCTCAGCTACAAAGCTGGGTGCCGTCATAGCACTAGTGCTATGCTGTGCGTCCCGTGCAAAGAGTAATTCTGGGATTCAGTGGTTGCCAGACCCCAAATTACATCTCCTTCTGAGTTCCTACAACGTTTATAACACACCTATTCAGCTCACCCTGCGCCCAGTTTACCGGCGGTGCCATAATACGTGCGCTTCTCTTTATTGAATAGCTGAATGCCATGGCACTCTGCTGCAAGGGGCAGGCCACACACTGGAATCAGCTGCCATGGGGCTCGGGGAATGATTTAGGAGGTAATTATTACTTTATTTTAAAAGGGGATGTATTGAATCTGTCAATTGGACTGAATAGGTTCTTTAAATTGTGGTATGCCAGAACAGGCAATAAATAAATAGCCGCCCTGACCAATTGCACGTTAATAGGGCATTTCTGACTTTGCCACTCTGCACCAGAGCAGGGACAAGGTCCTCCAGCACCCAAGGCTGAGACACCAAAGTGCGCCCCTCCATCCCTCCCACCCCAGCTGTCACACACTGATTGCTATTAGACTAAGAGGACCACAGGGCCCACAACCTCCCCAACACCTTAATATCTAGTTATCTGGCTTACAGTCACTACTATGTATCCCCTTTTCTTATTTCTTTCTGCTTCATACACAATTAGGAATGACAGCTGAATGAATTGTGCGCCCCCTCCTACACTGCGCCCTGAGTCTGGAGCCTCTCCAGCCTATGCCTCGGCCCGGCCCTGCTCTGCACACTATAGGACACGCGCAGCTGGGCCGGCACAGGGGCAGCGATGCCCGACCCGGCTTTCCAGAAGTTGGGGGGGCATTTAAGAAGAAAGGAGGTGCAGATTGGAGAACAGGGGGAGCGGTGAGCATCAGGACAGCTCACCTCACATGCCTGCTCCCCCCCCCCCCCCCCCCCGTTTCTCATAGTCATTTAGGCTCTGGCATCCTTTAATATTGCGGACATTGGTGTTTTGCTGCACCCAAATGAACTCATACTATGCACACAATATAGAGTCTGCTGTGCTGAACTTAAAGAAAAGAAAATGGTGCTGTTGATTGGGGAAGCCGTCTAAGGTTAATTTATTATATTTAATTTATAACTCTAGCTACGTTATCATTAAAGTGAATTTTAGGTGAAAAAAAACATATTTATCCGCTTACTCCTAAAGATGACTTTTTTAAAGTATCCCTGTGTTTTATTTTATATTTAAACATTTACAAAGTAGGTTGAATCTTTTACGATCTCTAATCAGTGGCAGCCTATTAAGTGCCCCAGAGTTAGAAAAAGGTCAATAGTTCATGTATTTTATCTCTTCCTGCCCTCAGAAGTTGTATTCTACCAGGAAAACCTTTATGGCTGTAATTTTCTTATCAGTGATGTTTACTATATTCCTAACAAGGTACCGACAAGACAGAAGCTGCCATTTCAATGCCTAGAAAATAACTCTTTCAGGCAGCAAACTAAAACAAGTAAAACAGCCTGGTTATTAATATGCTTTGCACTGTACATATATATGTTTATCTGATCATTTGACATGTCGCCTCTGATACACTTTAAATACAAATACAATTTAATGTAACCAATGCCTGTGTTTATTAGAGATGATCGGTGACATGTTAATAATTCCAGCTTGCTTGCAGATTATATGCAAATTGTATGCAGTCTGAGATTGGCTGATTGAGACTGACTGTAGCCTACATCAATCATCTTTAGTAAGATTGAATAAAGACAAGTACACACTTTCAATTATGATTGGCCAATCACTGACCAGTTTTACCACCTCTACATAGTATGAGGGTCAACAGATTGAATACTATGATCAGCTTGTGTAGGTATGCTCTCATATTACGTGGTGGTGGTAAAATTGGTCAGTGATCGTCCAATCATAATTGAAAGCGAGTATCAGACTTCAAGGTGACCACTAATGATCCAATCTTTTCATCCAATTTTACCAAATCTATGTAGAATAAGGATAAATTGAGTGAATATATTGAATGGATAATTTAAAGGGACTCTGACCTCTGAATAAAAACAAATTTGGTACTCACCTGGGGCTTTCTGCAGCCCACCGTAGGTCGGGAGGTCCCTCGGCGTCCATCTGGCTCTTCTCCCAAGGCCTGGTCAGAAATGGCTCCCCAGCGGCTCCCGGCGACACTGGACCCGAGTGTCCTCAAACGTCACGTGTGTCGTCACCACGCCGGCCGCCTCGCGTCATCACGGCGGCTGGCGTGACAGTACTGCACATGCGCGGTTTAATCACGCATGCACAATACTGTCACGCCGGCCGCCGTGATGACAACAGACGTGACGTATCAGGAAGAAGGAGCCCGACACTTTGGCCCAGTGTCGCCGGGAGCCGCCGGGGAGCCATTACTGTCCAGGCCCTGGGAGAAGAGCCAGATGGACGCCGAGGGACCTCCCGACCTACGGTGGGCTGCAGAAAGCCCCAGGTGAGTACCAATTTTGTTTTTATTTAGAGCTCAGAGTCCCTTTAGGGTGGCCAATAATGATGCAATTTGCTGAACAATCTTTTACAAATGATTCCTCATATGAGCGATCGGAAATGATCGTTTGGGACCACTAATGAACAAAAATCTGCTAACCAGTTCAAATTTCAAAAATCTGATTGGATTGGTTGAGAGAATTTTGTCCATTAGTGGTCCCAAAAGATAATTTCCGGTCATTCATATGAAGAATTGTTCGTAAAAGATTTTTCAGCAAATTGTAGCGTTAAGTGTCCACCTTTAGGCAGGCCAATATATAACATAGAAAGGGTAAAATTGGATGAGAAAGATTGGCTCATTACTGGCCACCATTAGGGTGCATACACAAATCCAACTTTGGTTGGTCAATCACTGGCCAATTTTACCATTTCCATGTAGTATGAGGACCAACAGAGTTTGAATGCTATGAACAGATTGCGCAGGTAAATCTCATATTACATGGAAGTGGTAAAATTGGTCAATCGATATTAGATCAGTATTCATCCTTAGCATGGTGATCAATGTTGGGAGGGCAATAGGCCACATTACACCAAATAACTAGTTATGTATACAATCTCTCCACAGACTGTGGACCTCTGCAGAAAACTGTCATGCTGGTTCTACTTCTGGTGCTTCTACTCAACTGATTCCCCCGTGGTCCTCCTCTCTGTAAGTACCCATGAAAAACTCCTCTTCCAGTATTTCATGATTCCACTTAAAGGGGCACTATAGCGAAGATTAGTCTACTGGGATAACCTTGGTAGCATTACCTAATGTTAGGAGGATCAGATATTAAGCATTTTTTTAAATGTTCGCTAGAAAGCTTTTAGGCAGT
Organism: Hyperolius riggenbachi; assembly: GCF_040937935.1. Classification (NCBI taxonomy): domain Eukaryota; kingdom Metazoa; phylum Chordata; class Amphibia; order Anura; family Hyperoliidae; genus Hyperolius; species Hyperolius riggenbachi. Next base: position 50,334,847 of record NC_090653.1, read on the forward strand.
ATATGTTTTTAGGCAGCATATGCATAGATCCTGTGTGTCCTCCTCCTGCAGGCAGAGGCTGCTCAGTGAATGCTGGCGAAGATCGTAAATTAAGAAATATGCAAGATACATTACTCGTTTCCACTGGGCTCGGCTCCGTCTGCTCCCAGTGCAATGATCTTCCCCAGCAATCGCTAAAAAGTCTGCATCTCCCATACAGCATCAACAGGAAGAAATACTGTTACAGCACAGCCTGAGTCAGCAGAGGGAGGAGGACATGGTTTAAAATATGATGGGCAGGATCTCTGCATATGCTCTCTAACCATTAAAACAGACATTTAATAAAAAACAAACTGCTAGTATCGGATGCTCTTTATACTACTACAGGCTACCAGAGCTATCCTAGCAGCCTAGTTTTCGCCATAGTGCCCCTTTAACTACATAGTTACATAGTTACATAGTTATTTTGGTTGAAAAAAGACATACGTCCATCGAGTTCAACCAGTATAAAGTACAACACCAGCCTGCTCCCTCACATATCCCTGTTGATCCAGAGGAAGGCGAAAAAACCCCTACAAGGCATGGTCCAATCAGCCCCCAAAGGGAAAAATTCCTTGCCGACTCCAGATGGCAATCAGATAAAATCCCTGGATCAACATCATTAGGCATTACCTAGTAATTGTAGCCATGGATGTCTTTCAACGCAAGGAAAGAATCTAAGCCCCCTTTAAATGCAGGTATAGAGTTTGCCATAATGACTTCCTGTGGCAATGCATTCCACATCTTAATCACTCTAACTGTAAAGAACCCTTTCCTAAATAAATGGCTAAAACGTTTTTCCTCCATGCGCAGATCATGTCCTCTAGTCCTTTGAGAAGGCCTAGGGACAAAAAGCTCATCCGCCAAGCTATTATATTGCCCTCTGATGTATTTATACATGTTAATTAGATCCCCTCTAAGGCGTCTTTTCTCTAGACTAAATAAACCCAGTTTATCTAACCTTTCTTGATAAGTGAGACCTTCCATCCCACGTATCAATTTTGTTGCTCGTCTCTGCACCTGCTCTAAAACTGCAATATCTTTTTTGTAATGTGGTGCCCAGAACTGAATTCCATATTCCAGATGTGGCCTTACTAGAGAGTTAAACAGGGGCAATATTATGCTAGCATCTCGAGTTTTTATTTCCCTTTTAATGCATCCCAAAATTTTGTTAGCTGCAGCTGCAGCTGCTTGGCATTGAGTACGATTATTTAACTTGTTGTCAATGAGTACTCCTAAGTCCTTCTCCAAGTTTGATGTCCCCAACTGTATCCCATTTATTTTGTATGGTGCTAGACCATTAGTACGTCCAAAATGCATGACTTTACATTTGTCAACGTTGAATTTCATCTGCCATGTATGTGCCCATATAGCCATCCTATCCAGATCCTGTTGCAATATGACACTATCTTCCTGAGAGTTGATGATTCTGCACAATTTTGTATCATCTGCAAAAATAGCAACATTGCTCACTACTGCATCTACTAGGTCATTAATAAATAAATTGAAGAGCACTGGACCCAGAACAGACCCCTGTGGGACCCCACTGCTAACAGTCTCCCATTTTGAGTACGATCCATTGACCACAACTCTTTGTTTTCTGTCCATTAGCCAGTTCCCTATCCATGCACACAGACTCTTCCCCAGTCCTTGCATCCTCAACTTTTGCACCAGACTTTTGTGGGGAACAGTGTCGGAGGCCTTTGCAAAGTCCAAGTAACTAGCTTCAGAAAAGTGCCTGGGTGAGCTATGTCAACTGTAAATGTATTTTTTGCATTTTACTGTAACGAGTGTGGAATTCTCTCCGTGATCAGTGCACAGGACGTGCGCTGACACTGCGGAAATCCTCCACAAGCGTATAATTTGAGGGAACCCAGCAAAAGGTGCAACGCACCTGTAGAGGGAAATTCCTGTCGGCAGGTGGAGCTGTGGAGTGCAGAGGAACAGATCCTCTGCCCTGCCACAGACGCCAGACAGGAATTGTACGAAGGGAAGAAACGCAGAGCAAGATAGCCCTGAAAGAGAGAGATCAAAGAGACAGAGGGTATGTGTGTCCACCAATCTAGTCGCCACCCTGCGACAATGAACACACAACCATGAAGACCAGGTGAGAAGGCAATCGCAAGAGATGGCGATTGCTAACAGCGACACAAGACCGAATAAGCACAGATGAGGAATGTATGTATGCGCACCAATCTAGTCGCCAACCTGCGATGGTGGACACACAACAAAGGAAACCGAGTGAGAACGCAATCGCCTGAGACGCGATTGCGAATGAGAATGAGCAAAGGGACAGATTGTATGTGTGTGCACCAATCTAGTCGCCAACCCACGATGGTGCATACACAACAGAAGGTATGAAGTAGGAACGCAATCGCGAGAGAGGCGATTGCCTGAGGTGACACAAGGCTACAGCAAGGTAGAGCACCAGAGTAGCAAAGGCACAGCAAATCATACAATGAGAAGATAAGGAAAATAATAAACGCTAACTAAACGCGAACACCGCACTCATTCGCAACAGCGAACGCGTTTTCTGCGCGGTCTCCGCGTGTTAAGCACAACAGAGACAAGCACGCCTAACTAACCACCGACAGACAAACATGAAACAGAGGACGCGAGCGCTTGCTTAACGGTTACCTCACCGAGCCTCCAGCAAGCGTTTGTAGCAGACTAGACAGATACACGAAAACAGGAATAAGTGAGAGATACGATCCACTGCTCTTTCCGCCAGAGCAAGTGCGATCCAAGTATAGAAACAGAGCGAGCTGGATCCACTGCTCTTTCCGCCAGAGCAAGTGCGATCCAAGTGCAGCAAGAGAGTTGCAGACCAGAAGAATCCACAGCACTAGCGCAAGGCGAGTGTGATCCAGGTAAGACAGATCAGAAGGGGCTACCAGTAACAACCGCTGTTCCGGTTAGCACCCAGACACACAGAACGATTTCCTGTCGACCACCGCTGGGACAGGACAATCGCAACAGACAAATAAACAGATATGCAATCCTAACTGCACTAGGGAACCTGCCTAGTGCAGTCCCAAGAATTACTCTAAGCTAATCTTCAAACAATAAGCATGGCTGACACTCCAGGAGTGTTTCACAGGACAAACCCTTATGACCAGCGACTTACTGTGGAATCACATGGTATATATAGAGCAAGCCTACAAAGGATGAGGCTAGGCAATTTGCATGACAAACGTATGCAAATTCCTCAGCAGCAGCAAGCTGCAAAACTGACAAAAGGTCTCTCTTCCAGAGACTTGCAGCATGCAGACCTGAACAGTGGTCAAAAAGCTGCCCGCCTGCGCAGGCAGCCGAGCGGATCATTACATTTACATAAAAAATATACATTTTTATTTTTTTACCCTAACTTAGAGTGTCATTTTAGTGAAAATGTGTAACATTTAGTATACATATAAATACATACATATAAGATACAGTTCTCCCAGAGAAAAATGCACTATAAATTACTTTTTACTATGTTGATGTCACTCATAGTAGGTAGAAAATATCAGAAAGATCAAGTTTTGGACCAGTCCATGTTCTCAGGGGAGATTCTTTACAAAATTACTCCCTAAAAAATAACCTATGCAAAGATGCCAGCTGCAAGCCTGTCTTCTCATATGCACACTATTTTGTCAGTTGGATTGAATAACTGCTGCTCAGTAAATGCTTTTGAAAATAAAAACAGAGAATCTCCCTAGAGGAGTTGGACCAGTCCAAAATCTCTCAGGTCTATCAGATCATTCAAACTATTGTAAGTGCTGGAAATCTTCAAAAAATACTCTAAAAGCACACCTTTTCAGACAAGGGGATAAGTTGCTATAGGTTGCTATAGGTAGCATTGGAGGTTCACTTCCTCAATCCTCATCCGCAAACCCCTGTGTCTCCTTCCCTATTGTTTCCAACCCAATACCCTCTAGATTGTAAGCTTGCAAGGACAGGGATGACCTCCTATTGTTTCTTATTTTGCAGTAATTTACCATATGAACAGTGGCATAACTACAATTCACGGGACCCCCCAGCGAAACTTTTATGGAGCCCCGCTATTGTTCACACCCTTTCCTTGCCTCCCCTTAGTGCCTTTCTCGGCCTCAGGACCCATCTCACAAGGGTCATAAACAAGGGTGGCCATCACGATCTTCAAGTGTAGCTACAAAAACATCTGATCTTATAGTCCCCTGTGTAAGGATTCCTCCTGTGGCGTGTTCTGTCCATTGTGGTGGAGCCGCAAATGGACAGTTCTGGCTTGTCAGCCTGCATTCGGTTGTGCATTCGCAATGAGTCACATTGGCCTCAATTAACTAAGCTTATCTTCTGTCTTTAATAACTCTTCTAGAGTTGTTACCATGGTGATAAGGCATGTAGTATTCAGGAAACATTTTACCTCAGGCAAACCTAACGTTAACTCTTCTGTCTTTAAGTTAACTCTTTAATCCTTAAAATAACTCCAGCGTTAAAGACAGGCTGTTTATTAACTGCGTGTGAAAATAACTACAGAGGAGGTAACTTAACTACAGAGGAGGTAAATTAACTACAGAAGAGGTAACGTAAGGAATGAAGAGATAAGATAACTCTCTTACTGTGTGGAGGTAAGTTTTCTCTTGCCTTATTATCTCCAGCATGATCTTAGTGAATTGAGGCCATTGTCATTTGCAATTGCTCTGCAGTTCTGGGCAGCTCAGAATGCTGTAACAACATGCATGCAGGAAATCCAGGGCTATCTGGCTGCAGCTCAGCTGTAGTAAGCCATTGGTGGAATGATGCATTCCATCAATGGCTTACTACAGCTGAGCTGCAGCCAGATAGCCCTGGATTCCCTGCATGCATGTTGTTACATAGTACTGCATGCATTTGTTATCATAGTCTTTCAGCTAGCTAATGGTAATCAAGCCAGCTCAGGATTGAATGATTACCATTCAGCTGTGTGGAGATTTGCATACTTGCATCCATTGGCTGATGCCAGCATAAAAGTCTGCCTTCCCTTTTAGACCTCGCTCTTCATAGTTTCAGCTCTGTCTAAGCTGTTACTGGGTCCTTTGATACTGTGAAATATATTCCTTGTCTTGTTACTTTCTAGTTCAGTTATCTTGTGGAGCTACGATTTTATATATTTCCCACGGGGACATATATACGTACTCCTAGTGCAGAGAATTTGTATTGTTTATATTGCCTAGCTAACTAGTTCTGGGCAGCTGAGGGGTTTTTTCGCCCGATTTTTTTTTATAACATGTAGCTAGCCTAGCACTAGCTACATGATTCTCCTCTTGCTGCTGATTCCCTCCCACCCTTCTGATCGCCACCGGCGATCACGCCCATAAGGAAATCCAGTTCTGAACGGGATTTCCGTTAGGGCTTCCCCCGTCGCCATGGCGATGAACGGAGTGACGTCATCAACGTCGTGATGTCACAGGGACTCCCGATCCACCCCAAAGCGCAGCCTGGCGGCGACTGGCCAGGCTGCGTACGGGGTCTGCGGGGGGGGGGGGGCCCTCTTTCGGGTCGGGTAGCGGCGGATCGGGTAGGACATGCAGCAAGCAAAGTGCTTGCTGCGTGTTTTAAAAATAAAATTATTCAAATCGGCCCAGCGGGGCCTGAGCGGTGCCCGCTAGCGTCTCTGGACGAGCTCAGCTCGTCCAGAATGCTAGGGAGGTTAGTTTGCTGTATTGTTCCAGTCCAGATCTAGCTAGTGTCCTTGCTTATGTTATATATTGGTTCATCGCCAATATATACATATTCTAGTCAGCGTTTATTATTTTCCTTGTATTCGTGTTACGGTGATATATCAGTGCCGCTGATATATACATACTCGAACTGTTGATATCCTGTGTTCAGCTAGTCAGTTTTTAGCACGTTTCGGTTGGTTGCGCTTAGCGTTATCACCCGTGCTTAACTAGCCTAGTCCTGTCCTTGCGAGGTAGCCATTGCTGCGGTTGCTATTGGTTACCTCACTCTTGTCTTTGTGAATGCTTGCTGTCACTGAGGCAGTGATTAGATTAGCAAGCATTCATTCTGTCAGCCTCTGTCCTCCTAGCCCTGTGCTTGCGAGATAGCCATTGCTGTGGTTGTTATCGGCTACCTCACTCCAGTCTGTCTTGTATCTGTCTGAATGTTTGCTATCGCAAGAGAAGCGCAACATCGCACTGCGCTGCCATTGTGTCTTATCAGAAGCCCAGAGCTGCAGTTGCTCTGGGCAGCCTGTGTAGCCTCTTCCATTATCCTGCTCTTAGCCTTGTTGTGCTGGGTGGTCAGAAAGTATGACCCCCAGCATTACACCCTGTATCGGAGGAAGGGAAGGTTAGTAGTTGGGGGTCCCCACAGCTCATCCCCCCCTCCCCCCCATTGTAGTGGCTGCTCCTCTCTAGTTATACCACTGCATATGAACGTCTACCAATTTTAGTGATATCTCAAACTACACATTAAGTATGTATGTATTTGTATTTGTATTACTGGATGTCATGATCGTACATTGTCTTGAACTTCTCATGTATATATGTTCCTCAATGTTTGTTTTGTACTATGTACAAAGATATGGAAGATGTTGGTGCTATATAAATAAAAAATAATAATGATAAAATATAAATAACATGAATAAACAACCCTTACCATTGAGGACATAAGAGACATACCGCGTATTTAAGCTGATTGAGAATTTAATTCATATAAAGCAATTAACTACTTATGGATCCTTGGAACCCTTTTCAGCGCCCCTCTGTACTTCATCTTCAGATCAGGGGCATAGATAAGCGTCTTTTGTTTGTTATCGGTGTGCGTGTGATTGCGCACTCTCACGTGCACGCTGCTGGTTCTGTCTCATCAGTCCGTGATTGGTGAATGGGAACAGCTGCTCCGAAACCAGATCACAATGCCTGTGATGAATGAAAGCCGGTATCAGAGAAACGCCGGCATTCATTTACAAAGTGAAAGTGTAAAGGATTGCGGAGACGCCGCCGCGCGGTCTGGCGGCGAGGCGGCTGTCTCCGCGTTCAGACCGGCAGTTTCCGCACAGCAGCATGCATCTGAGCCTTTTAGTGCACACAGGTGGAGAGCTACGCGCGCTCGCGCTGGGAGGCAGGACCTTTATGCCAAGAGGAGAGGGATCAGCTGATCAGCTTGATCCCAGCGCAGATCGTCATTGGCTGAGCGGCGCTGGGTGGCGCTGAGGAGCGCTGCTCTATATATAGATCTCGCTGGTCAGTCTCAGGTTGTCTGCCGTTGCGAATGCTTATGTGTTAGCACTCAGACCATAGTCAGATCCCACAGTGTGTTAGAACCAGGTGGACTTAGGAATTCATACTTAGCCAGATTACTGTGTTATTGCTGTGTTATTTCTTAGACCAGTTCCATGGTGTTGTGACCAAGGACCACACACTCAAGTCTAGGGATACTGTGTCATTGCTGTGTTATACTTTAGACCAGTTCCAGGGTATTGTGACCACGGACCTCACACCCAAGCTTAGGAATACTGTGTCAGCACTGTGTTATGCTTTAGACCAGTTCCAGAGTGTTGTGACCAAGGACCACACACTCAAGTCTAGGAATACTGTGTCATTGCTGTGTTATACTTTAGACCAGTTCCAGGGTGTTGTGACCACGGACCTCACACCCAAGCTTAGGGATACTGTGTCAGTACTGTGTTATTCTTTAGACCAGTTCCTGGGTGTTGAGACCACGGACCTCACACTCTAGACTAGGCCTTTGCTTGATATCTGTTATGACCTATTGCTCTCTCAACCTCTCTCCTGCTATCTGATTCGGTACCTTTGCACATCTGATTACCTGTTGCCGACCCTGCCTGTACCTGGTTACCGAATCAGCCTTCTGTCTCTGTACCTTATCTGCTCGTGTGTTGCCGACCCGGCCTGGCTGACCCTTCTGGCTGTCACTCACTCCTTGGGTGATCAGCCTGTCAGTACTACCTGTGACACCACCCGGTTAGGTGTCAGGTAGCTGCAGAGACTCCCAGTCCCTCAGAGGGGATTCTCTGCAGTCCAGTCAGGGACTCTATCCCATTGGAGTCCTTTGACTGCAGTAGAGTCTGATTCCCAGCAGTTCAGGGAATCACTGGCTCTCTGGTTATCTCCAGCCCTTTTCTAGGAGATACTCCTCATACGGTCAAGGGCCACCTGCCCTCAGGTGGTCCATGCTCATTTACTGTTGCACCAAACACTTACACGTTATCAGGTGTCCAGAGGTTACTTATACTTGTATTATTGGTGATTCTGCAGATCATCAATAATCAGGTATATATCTGCATTGTTGGTGATACTGCAGATCACCATTAATCAGATTCTCTCTGTGTGCTGACACCTATCGTTACAGAAAGTAAAATAGTTACACATAGTATTTCTTGTGTACTGTTCTCCCACATACACTCTCATATTTAAAAATAAACACATTTTTATTATTTTTAACCCATTTTGCCCTTACCCCATAGTTTCCAAAATAAAACATGTTTAAAAAAAATAAAAAATTACATAATTTTAAAAGAATATATATAAATATTTGCATTAGGGACTTTTTAATATGCATGCCATGAGGGTATATTGCTGTTATTTTTGTAAATAAAGGCTTGTTATTGTTGATATAGTATTAACAAAATGGAAAAAATACAATTTCCAAATAAAATATTATCATTATACATTGCACTAGGGACACAATTTAAATGTGATAACGGGGAAAATGTGCAAATAAAACGTGTGGGTTTTATCTATCAAAACACATTTTATTTTAAAACTATAATGGCTAAAAACGGAGCATTTTTTTTCTTTTTATTCCCTGTAAAATGTATATAAAATAAAATAATTCTTAGCAAAAAGTACAACCCAAAGAAAGCCTAATTTGTGTCGAAAAAAACTATATAGATAATTTCGGTGTGATAAGTAACAGTAGTTATTTGCCAATGAATCAGCGGAGTGCGATGTAAAAATTGCTCTGATTTTTAAAGACTCTGTAACAAAATTTCCAGCCTTATTTCTTCTATTCTATAAGTTCCTATACCTGTTCTAATGTGGTCTGGATTACTGTAGCCTTTTCTAGTTGCACTGTCTCTGTAATATATCTAATCTTCTTTTCTTTGTGAAGCTTTGTCGACCCAGGGAGGAATGCACTGCCTCTGCTGTGATAGGGACAAGTTATGCACAGCCCCTGCACGCCCCCTGCAGGCTCTGTGTGTGTGTGCTTTGTTTATCCCTCACAGACAGGTCTCTGCTCTCTGTTTCAGCTTGTCTAAGGGGGGAGGGAGCTGCCCATGCTGAGAAACTGTGAGAATCCCTGACTGGAGTGTAGATAATGTTATAAAAACTTGTAACAAAAAAACTTGTAGTATACTGTAACATGATACATGGTATGTTTTTTTATTGTACAAATCGGACAGTACAGATTCTCGTTAAGGTAAAAGAACTGTGCTTGGGAAGTGGTTGATTAATATAATATCTGCCAGTTAAGTGGCTCTGAATTCCCCTATTACAGACAATTGCCAATATTCTACTATTCTATACTGTGCCCCATTTTTCCGAAACCTTTTTATTATACTTCTGAATTTGCTCCTGTGTGCATGTAACACATTCCATTTATATATTTCTCACTAGATCACAGATCACTGAAGATCATGTTCCTGCTTGTTCTGCTTTCTGCTCTTCATCTGCACGGACTCCCCCCACGGGCGTTTTGTTGGAGAAGATATCGGCATTCATGTAGACAAAGATTTACCGAGATCAGCTTGAGGACAAGATGGCTTCTACACCCACGCAGCTCGGAAAAATTCTCACAGTGCTGAGGAAGGCAAAAGACAAGATCAGTGTTGAACCTCGGGTCAAAAATCAAATACTAACCTAAAAAAGAGGGAAGCCTCCGCAGAGGCGGGACCAGGTCCTCCAGCACCCAAGGCTGAGACACCAAAGTGCGCCCCTCCATCCCTCCCACCCCAGTCATCACACACTGATTTCTATTAGACTAAGAGGTGCCCCAACCCCACCAACACCTAAATCTCTAGTTATCTGGCTTGCAGTTACTATCATGTATCCCCTTTTATTATTTCTCTCTGCTTTGAACACAATAGGGGAATGATAGCTGAGTGTGTTTTGCGCCCCCTCCTACACTGCGCCCTGAGGCTGGAGCCTCTCTCGCCTCTGCCTCGGCACGGCCCTGAGCCTCAGAAACCTGTAGAGCCTTAAGATGTAATGGGGCCCTAGGCAAGGTAGTTGATGTAGATCCCCCCTGTGGTCCTTTTGGTAAGCTGAAGTGGAGAGAGGACAAAGAAAGTGGCATATGGGCCCCTTGACATCCACTAGGCCCCAAAACACCTGCCTAGGTTGCCTGGTGGATGATCCTCCTCTGGTAACCTTGCTCCTGTTCAAGCATGAGATGTACAGTCATGTCTGCACTCTAATAACCATTTAGCACTAGAAGGCGCAGATTGATGCACAATGTTCCTCTTTCCTTTTTCCTGACCCAATCTCTTCTTTGCACTACTACAGTTAACCATTATTGAACAAATAACTGATAGCAATAAACACAGGAGATTCAGAACCATATGTAATCGGGAGACTTTCTGGATACTTTAACTGGACACTTTAACACCTAACGGCCTAAATATAGCTCTAGAAAATATGAATGAATCAAACTTTCCATTAGCCTGCAGATTTACAGCTTTTACAACATTTACTTTTAGGCTCCCTGCACACTGCAAATCTATTTTCCGATTCCAATTCCGATTCCGTTTCCGCTCCGATTTTCAATTCCGATTTTCCCTGAATACATTCAACAGAAAAACGGATCAAAAAACGCAGCATGCAGTAAAGATTAAAAATCGGAATCGGATGTACAAACCGATTAAAAAGCGGAATCGGAATCGCATGCAGTGTGCAGGGAGCCTCATCACTAATACTGTTTTATATCTTTGTTCTTTGAATTATTCCAATTTGAATTGTTCTTAGGTTGGCCCATGTGTGGGCTTGCAAAGTATTAACGTCTTAGTTTTATCATAGCTGGGTTCCCAATTTGTTTTTTTCCTCTCAATTTTATAATAAACTATTTTACATTAATACTATAAGATATTTATGCTTTTCCATATCTGCAGCACTGTACAGTAATTATTCTAGTAATAGTTAAAAGATAAAATTAACTTTTAGATAGAGGTATATTATTCACTCCCTATACATAACTAAACTCAACTCCAATTACCACAATCTATCCCATATATAAAAACTGTAGAGAAATGTGGGAGAAAAGGGATTTCCATAATTAATACAAAACAAATATACAGTATTATGATGATGATGATGATTTTTTTTTTCTATCTTTTGACATCAAAGACATACATCATGACTTCTCAGTGAATGATAGCCCCTGTCTGATGGGGGAGCACCTACAGTATGCCACCTTTTGGTGACATCATGCCCACCTTTTTACTCGGATTGCTTACTTGGGTTGCATATTCATCCCCCCACAGAGTATCCAACCCCATCAGGGTGATTTTCCCCAAAAAATAATTTATCCAGAAATGTCATTAATATCTAATAAGGATTGGTTCTGCTAACAATTTTTTATAACCAGTTTGCGCTCAAAGTATCCAATGAATACCCCAAACATCATCCCTGTATAACCGCTAAGACCTATGGGAGCCAACAAACCAATTTGCATATATATGATGCTATCACACATATGAACCACTCTCTGTAGACCTCATTTCTACTTGAATATAAGTCGACCTCATGTATATGTGGACTATAATATTTAAGACTCTTAAGCTGCATTTTTTTATTGACTCAAGTATAAGTCTACTCAGCAAAGTTAATGGCTGCACTTGGGGCTCAGGAGGGGTTAATGACTGCACTGCATAAAGTATTGCAGCCATTAACCCCTCCTGTCCCTTAAGTGCAACCAATAACTCTTTCAGGCCCCAAAGTGCAGAAATTATTCCCTTTCCCCTTCCTGCAGCCCAGTTTTTCCCCTAGCCCCCTTCCTGCAGCCCAGTAGTCCCCCCCCCCCCCCGGCCCCTTTCCTTGTTAATTGCTGTGGCCAGGGCTTTCACACTTGTGTTTTCTTGGCATTTCCTTTATCAAGAAAGTGTCCCTTACCACTGTGTAAAGTGCTGCAAATGGGAATGGCACTAATAGTACACATATTACTCAATTTGCTCAATTTTGCTTGTGACTCGTGTATAAGTCAATCCCTATACTTTTATTCAGTGAGTCACGCCTACATTTATAGACTTATGCTGGGTACACACTATGAGATTTTCTGGCCGATTTACTGTCAAATCGATTATTTCCAACATGTCTGACTTTTGAATGATGTAATCTTATTGATCTTATGTTAATGTATATAACTGTTTTATTGTGAACCATTCATTGTTTTGCCTGAGGAAAGGAGGATCTGACCTCCTGCAACACCCGTAGCATAATAAAAACTTTTATCATTACACAGCAGCCGTCTATCTTTCTCGCATGCATGCTGAGCAGCTTATTCATTCACACTCCTAATTCCCTGTGAGATGTTTCTATAGCCTTGCAGAGCAGCAGAGGAGTTTCTTGACAGCTCTCCATTCAGACAGCACTGCCTGTCAGCCCTCATGGCCACAGCCTGTAGTGCAGCTGCCTATAGCAGAACAAGCACACAGACCAGGCAGATATTCACAGAGGAGTACCAGCGCTTCCGTGTTTTATCTACAACAGAAGAAAATCCTATTGGAAAATCGGAAATTTCCATTTCGGTGGAAATTCCCAACCATTCCAAGCTAAAACTCTCCTGAGTCAATGTGTAGGACTGATCAATAATTAATGTGGGCGTGGCGGAGAGACGCTGGGTTGGAGGAGCATCCATGAGCAACACGCGGACCACACGCGTATATCAGCCATAATCTGTTACAGGTACCTGTAGCCTGCGGGACGCCACGGTGCAGAACACTGACAGAGCTGCGTGGAGAAGGACACTGAATAACGGTAAACTGTGTGGATAGCCAGGACTGCTTTCAAATTGCCAGATATACGCAAGTCATGTAAATAGCGGATGGTCTGTCACAGGCTGCGTGCATTGCTATTTGTATCATCACAGCTGTTGTTAAATGGACTAAACTGTTTCCCTAACACTGGAAAGGCCTTATGTGGAAAAGTTTATATTTCTGAGGTCCCAAGCAGCAAATATTGAACTTTAATACTAGCATGGTATATGCATTACAGCATTAGATACACACACAGTAAGATAGGATCTCCCAATCCAATTGTGTGTATGTGGTATGAGTGTTGCGTGTGGCGTGTCTCATGGAGCACTCCAAATAAATGCCCAGAGTTCATGTTTTTAGTGGTCTGGTGTTTTAGTGATTTGGGGATAAATTTTTCTACAAATAAAGAATTTTTGCATACAATTCTTTGAGTGGCGGTTGTATTAATTCGGTTTGCAATGTTCAATGGTGTCAACCTGCCTTCCCTCTGAGTCACTGGAGGTGAATTGATTTTTAAAGGGACCTGTGCACCGATGTAATTTGAAAGTTTTGATGAATAATTAAGTTTAGTTGCAGGTATCGCTGCCAGGGCCGGATTTAAGGCAAGGCCACATAGGCCATGGCCTAGGGCACCACAGGATCAAGGGCGGGTCGGCAGCAGACTATACTGGGGTGGAGGGCAGGAAGGGTCACCTGGCTACCTATACTGGAGTGAGGGAGGGGTCATCAGGCTATCTATATGTAAGGGGGAGTGTCATCTGGCTTCTTATATTAAAGGGAAGGGGGGAGGGGTCATCAGTCTACCTATACTAGAGGGAAGGGGGGGGGGGGTCATCAAGCTATCAAAACTAGAGGAGGGAGCGAAGGGTCATCAGGCTGTTTTACTAGAGGGAAGGGTCAATGGGCTACCCATACTAGAGGAGGGCGGCTGCTGACAGTGGCCTTGGGTGGTAAAGAGTACAAATCCGCCCCTGATCGCTGCTTAAAGGGAACCTGAGAGGAAGAGGACTAAAAGTTTTATACATACCTGGGAATTCCTCCAGCCCCCTCCACGCAGATTGCTCCCACGCTGGCGTCTAAATCCTCCTAGATAGTTCAGCATCAGCCCCGTTTACCACGGCCGCCGTGCTCCTGTCACTGTAAGTGTTCTGCGCAGGCTGGGAGTGAGATGGGGAAGTGTGCTTGGCCGCACTACACCGCAGTGAACGGGGCTGGTACCATTTAGGAGGATTTAGATGCCGGCGTGGGAGTGATCTCCCACACCGAGGAAGTCCCAGGTATGTATAAAACTTTTTGTCCTCTTCATCTCAGGTACACTTTAAAGGTTCACACCAAATACTGAGAGCACAATCAACTTCCTCTTACCACACGCAGATATCTCATTGGCTAATTCATTTTTTTTATAAATACCTAAACAAATTCAATCATTTTTACTTTTTTGCTTCATTTGTTCAAAATGAAGCTATGAAAATCAGATGTTTTAGGTCACATTGATAAAAAAAAATTGTAAAGGCAGGATGACAAACTTTTATGAACCGTTACTTTGTATTGAAAAACAGAATTCAGTTACAGTTATATTGACAATAAAAACATGAAAGTAATAAAAGAAAGCTGCAGTGATCAGATGGTAGCCGGGCAGCTCATCATCAAAAGTAAGCAACACTGTAATAAACAAATAAAGGAGCGATTACAGTTCCTGTATATAGTAATGGGAAAGCATACATGGAAAAAAGGCACTGGGGTTAGCTGATGGTAAATTGGTAAAATACCAACACTCTATCGGGCTCTATCTAATTACGATAGTAAAATATTGGCAATGTTTATCGATATTTTACTATCGCCTAACCTAACCCTAATCTCACTTGAACCCTCCTTTTAAATATGCCCGACCCTTACCTACCCCCTACACCGCAATCTCTGCCTTCACCGCTAAAAACTCCCTCCACCGATATCCGAACCTTCTAATTATGGTCATTTTCAGGCATTGCTGGTGCCCAAAGTGCCCCCTGGGTGTTGGCCCAGCTGCAATTAACATTGCGGTCTATGCGGTGCCCATTTTACCCTTTCGACCACTGGCACCCAAATGAGCAGCTTCAAACAGGAAATGCTCCCTGGAAAGGTCTCAACTTATGTATTAGTTAACAGCTAGAGGTAGGTAGCTGGGTAATTGGTATGTTCCTCCATGGGGTTGCTGATTGGACCTCTATTTGAGAAGTCCTGTGATTCAGAGTTGTTGCCGGAGAAGTAACAGCTAGCCTGAAAAGTTAAGCAGCTATTGGTATTGCAGGGGCCAAAAGGAGACTGTCTCCACACTGCTGAAATGCAGTCCGCTATGTCTCAGAGCTGTGGCAGCCTCCGCCAGTGTCACCATAGCGGGTAGAGGGTAAAGGCAGTAGAAGTACAGTACTAGTGGTTCTTAATAAAATAAAAAAGAGATTGTTATTTTTTACATAAATATATCTAACAATAAATAAATATATCAAGATGCTCAGGTTCATGCAATAAACAAAAATACATATTTTAAGGTCTCTTTAAAGAGAACCCGAGGTGGGGATCGTAGAAAGAAATCTATACACAGAGGCTGGGTCTGGCTATAGTGCCCAGCCTCTGTTGCTAGTTGAATCCCCGCTAAGTCCCCCCTGCGCTCCGCTCTCCCCCATAAGTTACAGCCACGCTGGCGACACGCAGCATGTCGCAGCGGGCTGTATTTACCTCACTAGTGTCACTCACGGCGTTCCCACGCCTCCTGCAGAGCGCCGGTCCCCGCCCACGTCCCTTCCCTCGCCGCTGATTGGAGGGAAGGGACGCGGGTGGGGACCGGCGCTCTGCAGGAGGCGGGGGGAGCGGCGTGAGTGACATTAGTAAGGTAAACAATGCCCGAGAGTGCGGCCGTAATTTATGGGGGAGAACGGAGCGCAGGGGGCACTTAGGGGGGATTCAACTAGCAACAGAGGCTGGGCACTATAGCCAGACCCAGCCTCTGTGCATAGATTTCTTTCTACGATCCCCACCTCGGGTTTTCTTTAAGTTTTTGATTAAATAAGATAAGGGGACATTAATTTAGTTCATCCAGTGTCACTATAATATTGGGCTAGTTGGTTGCATACAAATAGGCCAATCACAAAGACACATGCAAACTGTCTTGCTGTTTCTACCACAGTTTATATGACTAGTGATAGGCCATAATTGTCCATAAACAAATGAAACAAACTCTTCGTAATCATCAAGCTTTTCGGTACAACAGTGACATCTGGTGGTATTGCAAAGCAGGACTCTTTTGGTTTATAATTAAACAGGTATTTATGTTCCTTATTAATATCCCATGTGTATTATTATTATTCAATTTTTAGTTTGCTAGGGACTTACAGGCTGTGAAAAATAATGTACTTATTTTACTTAGAACTACTAGTACTTAGTGCGTGTAACTACTCCGACTATGATGACACTGCCTGAGCAGACTGCATTTCAGCAGTTTGGAGATAGGCTCCCATTTGGCTTTGTTAGGGTTAGGCATCAGCAGAGGGGGGTGGTTAGGGTTAGGCATCAGCACAGGTGGTTGGTTAGGGTTAGGCATCAGCAGAGGGGGGTGGTTAGGGTTTGACATCAGCACAGGTGGTTGGTTAGGGTTAGACATCAGCACAGGTGGTTGGTTAGAGTTAGGCATCAGCACAGGTGGTTGGTTAAGGTTAGGCATCAGCAGAGGGGGGTGGTTAGGGTTAGACATCAGCACAGGTGGTTGATTAGGGTTAGGCATCAGCAGAGGGGGGTGGTTAGGGTTAGACATCACACATCAGCACAGGTGGTTGGTTAGGGTTAGGCATCAGCACAGGTGGTTGGTTAGGGTTAGACATCAGCTCAGGTGGTTGGTTAGGGTTAGACATCAGCACAGGTGGTTGGTTAGGGTTAGGCATCAGCACAGGTGGTAGGTTAGGGTTAGGCATCAGCAGAGGGGGGTGGTTAGGGTTAGACATCAGCACAGGTGGTTGGTTAGGGTTAGACATCAGCACAGGTGGTTGGTTAGGGTTAGGCATCAGCACAGGTGGTAGGTTAGGGTTAGGCATCAGCAGAGGGGGGTGGTTAGGGTTAGACATCAGCACAGGTGGTTGGTTAGGGTTTGACATTAGAACAAGTAGTTGATTAGGGTTAGGAAAAAGAGGGGGGGGGGGTTAGATGAAGGCATTGCTAGAGGGGGGGCTCTGTGTGAGGGTAAGGTTAGGTTAGGCTATAGTAAAATATCAGTAAAAACTACCAATATTTAACTATCCAAATAACCCACTGGGCCATAGCAGAATATTGGTAATTTAACGATATTCTACATGCGGCTATTCCCGGTGCCCAGCAACCTCCTGGGGGAATGCATCAATTGTCAGAAGCCCAGTCCCAGGCTGAACAAAGAGAGACACCACTGCCTATATCTGTCTGTCAGCTAATACACAAGGTGAGGCCTTTCCAGGGGATTTCCCCTTCTCTATATACAAGAACACTTACAGAACTAAAAACATGAAATGGTCGCTTAAAGGGAACCTGAGGTGAAAGGGATATGGAGTCTGCCATATTTATTTCCTTTTAAACATAAACAATACCAGTTGCCTGGCAGTCCGCCTAATCCTGTGTCTCTAATACTTTTAACCATAACACTAGTTTTACTATTTGGCCACAAGATGGCTACAGTCAAATTATTTTTTTCTAGTCCTGTAAGCAAGCGGTTTCGCTTCCAGGAAGTATAGGGCGGAGGTGAAACTTTTTATTTCTTCAGAAAGATCATGGCTTTTAATTGAAGCCGTCGGTCTTTCTACCGGGAACTTAGATCAATGAATGGGAAGGGAACTATGTTCCCATTCATTGATCTCCGGGCTAACGGGCGCTGGAATGGGAGAGCGTGGGCACGCGCAGAAGAAGCCTTTTGGGCGTAGCAGCAATGTCCAAAAGGTTAAAGTGGTTAAGAACCCTGCCATTAACAGTACGAATAGCAGCAGTTTATATTTTCCCATATAAAAAAAATTAGTTGTTGGCTCTGCCCACTTTTTCTAACCTTGACACACAGTCACTCAATGACCAAGTTTATGAGCTTTGTGGTCCTTGGCATCAATAATTTAAATTTTTCCACTGAATTGAAACAAATCTGATTGGCTATGTGTGGCTCGGCCCTTCTCCAGAATTTGAACCCCAGTCACCCAAGACCGACTGCACCAGGTTTGAGGCCTTTGCCATTAAGAGTGTAAGAATGGCAGCAATGTAAATATTCCCCTTGAAAATCAATAGGTGAATTTTGATTGGCTGTTGTAGGCTCCACTCACTTTACTGAATAATAATCCCAGTCATCCAGTGACCAACTGTGCAGAGTTTGAGAGCCCTGACATTAACAGTGTAAGAATGGCTGCAGTTTATATTTTCCCATGTAAAAAATGTAGTTGTTGGTCTGCCCACTTTTTCTGACCTTGACATACAGTCACACAATTACCATGTTTGTGAGGGTCCTTTGTAGCAATCATTTATATATTCACATACAAATTAAACAAATCTGATATGACTGTTTGTGGCTCCACACCCTTTTTCCAGAATTTGAACCCCAGTCACCCAGTGACTGATTGTACCAGGTTTGAGGCATCTGCTATTAACGACAGCAATTTAAATATTTAAATATTCCCCTGAATTTTGATTGGCTGTTGTTGGCTCCACCTACTACCCTGAATATTGATCCCAGTCACCCAGTGACTAGCTGGGCAAAGTTTAAGACCCCTACCATTAAGAATGTACGAATGGCTGCAGTTTATATTATTTTCCCAGTGAAATTTCTGTTGGCTCCACCCACTTTTGTAACCTTGACACACAGTCACTCAATGGCCAAGTTTGTGAGCTTTCAGGTTCCTGACATAAAAATTGTGTGAGTGGAAGCAGTTTATCCACCAGTTTCAGTTGTTTGTAGCTCCATGATTATCTGTGGCCCCGCCCCTTTAGTGAATTTGAACCCCAGTCATCCAATGGCCGATTGTACCAGGTTTGAGGCCTCTCCCATTAACAGTGTAAAAATAGGAGCAGTTTAAATATTCCCCTTGAAAGATCAATAGGTGAATTTTGATTAGTAGATTTTGATTGGCTGTAGGCTCCACCCACTTTCCTGAATGATTATCCCAGTCACCCAGTGACTACGTGTGCCAAGTTCAAAATCCCTGCCATTAACAGTCTAAGAATAGCTGAAGTTTACATTTTATAGAAATAAATATAACTCGCACACCAGCATAGAGCTTGTTTGCATAAACATTTGTATTGAAAATCTGTACTGAATGTACACATATGCCTATACAAGGCAGTGAACAGTGTATATAAATCACAGTATACAATAGAATACAACAGAGTGGGAGGTACTTCAGCATATACCCCACGGGAACATACAGTATAGCCTCAATAGGCAGCAATCAACATGTATGTGCCTTATGTGCAAGTGGTAGCAAATAGACAAAAAAGGGCAAATAGACAAGGAATACAAACAATACAAATCTTTATGCAAACAAGCTCTATGCTGGTGTGCGAGTCATATTTATTTCTATGGTTTGTATAGGACTGTAATCACAGTCCTGTTTACAGACTGAGCACCCAACCTATTGTATTTGTATTATGTATGAGATGCATATGTTTGATTCAGGTGTGCAAACCTTTACTATTTAAATTGAAGTTTACATTTTCCCACTGAAAATGAATGGCTGAAATTTGATTGAGTGAAGGAAGAAGGGTCCGCACTTGTCACGAGAAGTAACCTTTATTAAAGGACGTATCCATAAACAGCCAAGGCAACATCTAAATAGCTAACATGTTTCGGACAACCTGTCCTTAATCATAGCTAACAAGATTTTTTTATATATGTTTTATATTTCTATGTAAATTTGTACAATTTATACATGAAGATCTGGCATATCTGTGAGTTATCCCAGTGCACCCACCCATCTTTATGCAATTCACTCCTCCCCCTTTCTCTTAGGAGTGGAGTGATGGGCGGTTACAATGCATTGGGATCCCTACTTATACTGCCATCTAGCCATAATCTTGTTAGCTATGATTAAGGACAGGTTGTCCGAAACATGTTAGCTATTTAGATGTTGCCTTGGCTGTTTATGGATACGTCCTTTAATAAAGGTTACTTCTCGTGACAAGTGCGGACCCTTCTTCCTTCACTTTGACTTCTTGGTTTTGCGGGCCAGGTCGAGCACTGTCAGAGAAGTGGTGGGATGAGCGGTGTTCACCTTGTCCAAAGACTTGAAATTTGATTGGCTGTTTTATGCTCCGCCCACTTTTCCTGAATTTGTTACCTCGGTCACCAAGTGACAAACTGTGCCAAGTTTCGTGACTCTGGCTTGATTACTGTGAGAATGGCAGCCTTCTACATTTTTTCCATTGACATAAATAAGTGAAATCATATTGGCTGTTTGTAGCTCCGCCCAGGTGTGCAGGGGGGACGCGAGACCCCCAGAACATATCATCCCAGGTAGTAAGGGATATGTGTACCAAGTTTTGTTTAAATCGGTCAAGGTGTTTTCACACACGATTCTATATATATAGATGTAGGGTGTAGGATGAAATATTTATTTTCAATGCACATTGCCTGGCTGTCCTGCTGATTCTCTGCCTCCAACACTTTTACCCATAGGCCCTGAACAAGCATGTACATTAGGTGTTTCTGAGAAAAATCTGACTGGATTAGTCAAATGTTTGTTTCAGGTGTGTGATTCTTCTGACACTACTGATTAGAGATGGCCCGAACGCTTTACCGGCGAGCACTATTCGGCGAAGATCAGGTATTCGTGCTCGCTGCCGCCCCCATATATCATCATTGGGCTAAACTTTGGCCCCTTACATCACAGTCAACAGGCACATAGCAGCCAATCAGTCTGCACTCCCTCACGAACCCCCGCCCCCTATAAAAACGCACTCACGCCCGCCATGTTCTAGTCTGTCTTCGGCTGGAATAATGAGAGGAATGGGGCAGAGCTTGCTGGAGATAGGGAAAGCATTAGCTAGGCCTGTTTATTTTGATCCTTGCTGACTGACTTGCTGTTAAAGCAACCCCAACAGTCCTTATGAGGGCTACTTCATCCTTCTGCTGCTTTTTGGTTTTATTTTTTGTGTGTGCAACACACCCCAGCCCACAGGCACCCACCAAGATTTATGCCCAGGGCCCACTACTATAAGCATAGCTCCCAACTGTCCCTCTTTCAGAGGGACAGTCCCTTTTTGGAAGCCCTGTCCCTCTTTCCTCCTGATTTGTCCCTCTTTCAGGACTTTGTCCCTCTTTCTATGTAAATATATATATTTCTATACTAAAAATGGGTTTGATTGACTCTAAACTTTATTCCCATCCTTTAAATTTATATAATACTAATTTTAAAATGTTACTGTGAAGGAAAATTAACCAGGATAGAAAGGACCAATGTGGTTTGAATTATAAAACAACATATTTTCCTTATGAAATCGTTATGGTATGCGTGACTAGGGGTGTGGTGGGGCGCGGCTTAAGTGTCCCTTTTTCTCATCTCAAAAAGTTGGGAGGTATGATAACTGTCTGTCACATTAGCCACGAGCACAATAGTGCTCCAGTCCAGGGCCTCTGTTATTATCACTGTACTGTGTTTGAACTGTTGCATATCTCAGTGTCTGTCTGATACTCCACAGACAGAGCCCACTAGCAGTCACCCACACCTGTGCCCACTTCTACTGATATCTAATTGTGTGTCTGTCAGGGACTTACTTCCAGGATCCAGCGATGAGGCTGTCTCCGCCGAGAGTCAGCTGCGTCCTGGCACTTCCGGGTTGGCACAGAACTCTCGGGCGCACGGCAATCCGCACGTGGTCAGATTAGACGCATCTCCTGTGTTGCTAGGAGATGCAGGACTTAGTGTCAGCTGACATAGTAGTCAGCTAACATTTAGGCAGGGCTGTATATGTGGTCAGCTGTGCATCTATCAGCTGACTCATAGGCAGGGCTGATGATATCCGATTGGTTGTTTGGATGTGTGGCTGGCCACTGATTGGATGTTTGCTGTATAAAAGGCTGCTCAGTGTATTCACTCATTGGGCTTGATTCACTAAACCGGGATAACTCATATCACAGCCGTTTTCTCGCGCATTTCGCATTTAAGCGCGAATGCGAATTTTCACGCGATTGAGCACGACAATTCGTGATTGCGTGCAAACGCAAAAACACGAGCGAAAACGACCGTGATGTGAGTTATCACGGTTTAGTGAATCAAGCCCATTGCCCGTGATAGCTTTGGCTGTGTGCTTATTGCTGGGTGCTATATTGTTATTTTGGATTATCTGTGTACCGACCTTGCCTGGAAACCGACTATTCTCTTTGATTGCAGCCTGTACTGACGCTTGCCTGGAAACCGACTATTCTCTTTGATTGCTGCCTGTACTGACGCTTGCCTGGAAACCGACTATTCTCTTTGATTGCTGCCTGTACTGACCCTTGCCTGGAAACTGACTACTCTCTGATTGCCACCTGTACCAACCCTTTGCCTGGAACTTGACTACTCTTTGAACTCTGCCTGGACCGACCTTGGATTTCCTGACTCTGATATTATCTGCTCCCTGTGTACCTCGATATCTCTGATCTTACATGTATGACCTCGGATTGTCTTGGACTTTGGCATTTGTCTCCTGTTTAGGCCTTGGTGAGTTATCTAGTTCACTCTACGTTCAGCTCCTATATCTTGCACCTACAAGGCCTGGGTGTAACCGAAGTCGGGCAGGTGTTATTTCCTCACCTCCTGTTCAAGAGGGGACGCTCCACATAGGGTGAAGATGGTGGTGTTAGATTGGGACACAAGCAGAGTACTATCACTACTGCTCCAGGGCCTCTGTTATTATCACTGTACTGTGTTTGACCTCACCTGTTGCATATCTCAGTGTCTGTATGATATTACACAGACAGAGCCCACAGGCATTGACCTACACCTGTGCCCACTTCTAGTGATATATAATTGTGTGCCACATAACAATTTTTTCATCATATAGCTCCATTATTAACTTCCCATCCTGGCCTCTGCTATATAGGGCTGCTCAAATCCGGAACCGAGAGATAATAGGATAGTTGCTATCCGGATATCTCCCAGTAAACCTGTGCCGGGAAGGGGGGGGGGGGCAATCTTACCTGTCTGACGTCTTCTTCGTCCGTCCGTCCCTCGGCGCCTCCCACTATGCACTCTAAGTGGCGGTCACATGATTACAAACACTTGCTCCTTCCGGGTTGAAGGAGGAAGTGTTTGTAATCACGTGACGCGCATGGAGCGCATTGTGGGAGGCGCCGAGGGACGCACAGGTTTACTGGGAGATATCCAGATAGAACTATCCGGATGTCTCCCGGTCTCGGATTTGAGCAGCCCTGCTGCTATACACCATGCTTGATCTGTCAGTGTAAAACAGGAACAACCCTTACATTACCATTCTGGACATTTTAAAGCAGCCCTTTATTCCTCCAATGTACGAATGTACTGTGATTTCTACCCTTAGGGTTTAAAACCCGACTCTGTGTCAACTCTATAATTTGTGATGCGACTTTTGGCATGGATCCCCCTCCGGCATGCCCCTGTCCAGGTGTTAGAACCTTTGAAACAAAATTTCCATCACTTTGTGGCCAGAAACAGACTTTGTAGGTTTTAAAATTCGCCTGCCCATTGAAGTATGGCGGTTCACCTGGTTCGCGCAAACTTGAACTTTTCCAAAGTTCAAGTTCACCGTTTGCGAACCCAAAATTTGATGTTAGCGACATCTCTACTACTACTGATGCATGAAATATCAGCAGGATAGCCAGGCAACTATTATTATTTAAAAGGAAATACATATTGCAGCCTCCATATACATCTTACTTCAGGTTCCCTTTAAATTGTAAGCCTATTTTGGCAGGGCCCTCCTTCTTGTTTGCTCATCTCTGCCACAATATGCTCTGGTTACATCACTATTTTGCGTAGCATTTTTGATGCTGTGATGTCCCTATGTAACATTGTTTATCATTGTGATGTCTCCCTTATCTATAGTACAGCCAGGCGTGCAGCTAGGCCCAGGGAAACCAAGCAGCAGCTTGGGGCATCGCCCACAGTAGGGGCCTCCCATGCTGCCAGAGCCGCCCTGCCTCAAACAGGGACAAATACAAGCTTCAGAGGGTCATCAGGTTGGCGGAGAGAATCATTGGGAAACCACTCCCCTCGCTTGACCTCCTCTACAACTCCAGACTGCGTTCCAGAGCACAAAGGATTGCAAATGACCGCTCACACCCAGGCCTACTTTAACCACTTCCCGACCGCCTAACGCACAGTGGCAGCCGGGAAGTGGAGCCCGCAAGGACCAGCTCAACCACAGAGGCGACGGTCCTTGTAAGGGCATGAGCGGAGCGATCGCGTCATCCGTGACGCGATCCTCTGCCGCCGCCTGGCTCCGCTCACCCGCCGCAACATCCCGCCAGCCATACGAAAGCGCCGGCGGGATGTTAACCCGACGATCGCCGCATACAAAGTGTATAATACACTTTGTAATGTTTACGTGTATTATACAGGCTGCCTCCTGCCCTGGTGGTCCCAGTGTCCGAGGGACCACCAGGGCAGGCTGCAGCCACCCTAGTCTGCACCAAGCACACTGATTTCCCCCCCCTGCCCCCTGATCGCTCACAGCACCCCTCAGACCCCCCCCCCCCCCTGCCCACCCCCCAGACCAATGTTTACACCCAATCACCCCCCTAATCACCCATCAATCACTCCCTGTCACTATCTGTCAACGCTATTTTTTTATCCCCCCCCTGCTCCCTCCTGATCACCCCCCCACCCCTCAGATTCTCCCCAGACCCCCCCCCCCCCCCCCGACCCCCCCCCCCCCCCATGTACTGTATGCATCTATCCCCCCTGATCACCTGTCAATCACCCATCAATCACCCCGTCACTGCCACCCATCAATCAGCCCCTAACCTGCCCCTTGCGGGCAATCTGATCACCCACAAACACCATCAGATCGCCCGCAGATCCGACGTCAGATCACCTCCCAAGCGCATTGTTTACATCTATTCTCTACTCTAAACACCCACTAATTACCCATAAATCACCCATCAATCACCCCCTATCACCACCTGTCACTGTTACTCATCAGATCAGGCCCTAATCTGCCCCTTGCGGGCACCCAATCACCCGCCTACACGCTCAGATTGCCCTCAGACCCCCCCTTATCAATTCGCCAGGGCATTATTTACATCTGTCCTTCTCTGTAATAACCCACTGATCACCTTTCAATCACCTGTCAATCACCCATCAATCACCCCCTCTCACTGCCACCCATCAATCAGCCCCTAACCTGCCCCTTGCGGGCAATCTGATCACCCACCCAACCCAATAGATCGCCCGCAGATCCGACATCAGATCACCACCCAAGCGCAGTGTTTACATCTATTCTCTGATCTAAACACCCACTAATTACCCATCAATCACCCATCAATCACCCCCTATCACCACCTGTCACTGTTACCCATCAGATCAGACCCTAATCTGCCCCTTGCGGGCACCCAATCACCCGCCTGCACGCTCAGATTGCCCTCAGACCCCCCCTTATCAATTCACCAGGGCATTATTTACATCTGTCCTTCCCTGTAATAACCCACTGATCACCTGTCAATCACCTGTCAATCACCCATCAATCACCCCCTGTCACTGCCACCCATCAATCACTCCCTGTCACTGCCACCCATCAATCAGCCCCTAACCTGCCCCTTGCGGGCAATCTGATCACCCACCCACACCAATAGATCGCCCGCAGATCCGACATCAGATCACCTCCCAAGTGCAGTGTTTACATCTGTTCTCTCCTCCAAACACCCACTAATTACCCATCAATCACCCCCTGTCACTGCTACCCATCAGATTAGACCCCTATCTGCCCCTAGGGCACTCAATCACCCGCCCATACCCTCAGAACGCCCTCAGACCCCAGCCCTGATCACCTCGCCAGTGCATTGCTTGCATCTATTCCCCCCTCTAATCACACCTTGAGACACCCATCAATCACCTCCTGTCACCCCCTAGCACACCTACCCATCAGATCAGGCCCTAATTTGCCCCGTGTGGGCTCCTGATCACTCGGCCAAACCCTCAGATCCCCCTCAGACCCCCTTCCGATCACCTCCCCAGTGCATTGATTGCATCTATTTTCCCCTCTAACCACCCCCTGAGACACCCATCAATCATCTCCTGTCACCCCCTAGCACTCCTATCCATCAGATCAGGCCCAATACAACCTGTCATCTAAAAGGCCACCCTGCTTATGACCGGTTCCACAAAATTCGCCCCCTCATAGACCACCTGTCATCAAAATTTGCAGATGCTTATACCCCTGAACAGTCATTTTGAGACATTTGGTTTCCAGGCTACTCACGGTTTTGGGCCCGTAAAATGCCAGGGCGGTATAGGAACCCCACAAGTGACCCCATTTTAGAAAAAAAGACACCCCAAGGTTTTCTGTTAGGTGTATGACGAGTTCATAGAAGATTTTATTTTTTGTCAAAAGTTAGCGGAAATTGATTTTTATTGTTTTTTTTCACAAAGTGTCATTTTTCACTAACTTGTGACAAAAAATAAAATCTACTATGAACTCACCATACTCCTAACGGAATACCTTGGGGTGTCTCCTTTCTAAAATGGGGTCACTTGTGGGGTTCCTATACTGCCCTGGCATTTTAGGGGCCCTAAACCGTGAGCAGTAGTCTACAAAACAAATGCCTCAAAATGACCTGTAAATAGGACGTTGGGCCCCTTAGCGCACCTAGGCTGCAAAAAAGTGTCACACATGTGGTATCACCGTACTCAGGAGAAGTAGTATAATGTGTTTTGGGGTGTATTTTTACATATACCCATGCTGGGTGGGAGAAATCTCTCTGTAAATGGACAATTGTGTGTAAAAAAAATCAAAAGATTGTAATTTACAGAGATATTTCTCCCACCCAGCATGGGTATGTGTAAAAATACACCACAAAACATATTATACTACTTCTCCTGAGTACGGCGGTACCACATGTGTGGCACTTTTTTACACCCTAAGTGCGCTAAGGGGCCCAAAGTCCAATGAGTACCTTTAGGATGTCACAGGTCATTTTGCGACATTGTTGGTTTCAAGACTACTCCTCATGGTTTAGGGCCCCTAAAATGCCAGGGCAGTATGGGAACCCCACAAATGACCCCATTCTAGAAAGAAGACACCCAAAGGTATTCCGTTAGGAGTATGGTGAGTTCATAGAAGATTTTATTTTTTGTCACAAGTTAGCGGAAAGTGACACTTTGTGAAAAAAAACTATACAAATCAATTTCCGCTAACTTGTGACAAAAAATAAAATCTTCTATGAACTCACCATACACTTAACGGAATACCTTGGGGTGTCTTCTTTCTAAAATGGGGTCATTTGCAGGGTTCCTATACTGCCCTGGCATTTTAGGGGCCCTAAACCGTGAGGAGTAGTCTGGAAATCAAATTCCGCAAAATGACCTGTGAAATCCTAAAGGTACTCATTGGACTTTGGGCCCCTTAGCACAGTTAGGGTGCAAAAAAGTGCCACACATGTGGTATCGCCGTACTCGGGAGAAGTAGTACAATGTGTTTTGGGGTGTATTTTTACACATACCCATGCTGGGTGGGAGAAATCTCTCTGTAAATGGACAATTGTGTGTAAAAAAAAAATCAAAAAATTGTCATTTACAGAGATATTTCTCCCACCCAGCATGGGTATGTGTAAAAATACACCTCAAAACACATTGTACTACTTCTCCTGAGTATGGCAATACCACATGTGTGGCACTTTTTTGCAGCCTAACTGCACTAAGGGGTCCAAAGTCCAATGAGCACCTTTAGGCTTTACAGGGGTGCTTACAATTAGGCACCCCCCAAAATGCCAGGACAGTAAACACACCCCACAAATGACCCCATTTTGGAAAGTAGACACTTCAAGGTATTCAGAGAGCGGCATGGTGAGTCCGTGGCAGATTTCATTTTTTTGTGTCGCAAGTTAGAAGAAATGGAAACTTTTTTTTTTTTCACAAAGTGTCATTTTCCGCTTACTTGTGACAAAAAATAATATCTTCTATGAACTCACTATGCCTCTCAGTGAATACTTTGGGATGTCTTCTTTCCAAAATGGGGTCATTTGGGGGGTATTTATACTATCCTGGAATTCTAGCCCCTCATGAAACATGACAGGGGGTCAGAAAAGTCATAGATGCTTGAAAATGGGAAAATTCACTTTTTGCACCATAGTTTGTAAACGCTATAACTTTTACCCAAACCAATAAATATACGCTGAATGGGTTTTTTTTAAATCAAAAACATGTTTGTCCACATTTTTCACGCTGCATGTATACAGAAATTTTACTTTATTTGAAAAATGTCAGCACAGAAAGTAAAAAAAAATCATTTTTTTGCCAAAATTCATGTCTTTTTTGATGAATATAATAAAAAGTAAAAATCGCAGCAGCAATCAAATAGCACCAAAAGAAAGCTTTATTAGTGACAAGAAAAGAAGGTAAAATTCATTTAGGTGGTAGGTTGTATGAGCGAGCAATAAACCGTGAAAGCTGCAGTGGTCTGAATGGAAAAAAAGTGCCTGGTCCTTAAGGGGGTTAAAGCCCAGGGTCCTCAAGTGGTTAACGTGCTCCCATCCGGCAGAAGGCTACGGACTATTTCCACCAAGACAGCTAGGCACACGAACTTCTTCTTCCCTGCTGCCGTTAAACTCTTGAACTCCATTCACTGGCTCCCCCCCTCAGGCCGGTAGTCAGACCATATGTGTCCGTTGTGTCCTTGCTTTCCGGCCACCATTGCCCCAAATTAGTGCCTTACCTTGCTTAAGCTACACCTACCAATGTACTATTGCTTCTTTACTGTAATGCGTCATCCATCCACTGGTTGTTGCTGCTGTTGTTGTTGTTGGATGTCATGGTTTTTTGTGTCCTTGTTGTTGCCTTCTCATTTTCTTTTTGTTTTTGTTTCTTTTTGTTCTGTTTTTTTGCTGCTGAGTTCTCTGTCTGTGCCCGACCCAATTCCGGGCATGACCCAGTCATGCTTGGCGAAATAAACTTGATTCTGATTCTGTGACTAGTAGGCCATCGCTGCCTCCCTGTCACTCACACACACAGCTCAGGTCAGCAGCAGTGTGCACAGAGGAAAGAACAGCGCAGTGACCACCAATACGAAAGTGACATCATTGCTTATTTCTGCATTAGCAGTGTGCCACATGGATCATGTGTGCTGCTCTCCTCTCTTCGGTTCACTGCTGATCTGCAGGTCTGTTGGGGATGGGGAGGCAGCAGAAAGCTACCTACATGCTCTGGCACCAATGCTTATAAGAAGGGACACACACCTTTGTCTACATGTACTGGGGGTGGCTACATGTACTGAGGGGATACCTTGGCTGCCTATACTGTGGGGAGTGTTTGGCTACTTACCTATACTGGGCGGTTACCTTTTTTTTTCTTTGGGGAAGAGGAGACACCTTTTTGCCACCTATCATTATGGGAGAAGGTGACTATGAGGGTGGGAGGGGCAGGAATGATCTGTCGCTTGGGGCCACAAAAACTTTAGCACCCATGAGTACAGCACTGCATAATGTTGTACCACTTTATAAATAAAGTTTAATAATAGTCAACAAATTACTATAGGAGGTAACAGCAATGTTTGTAAGTAAACTGCTGCTCTTGGCAAAGCACACTGCACAAGCAATCTTATCTGCTCCACTTTTCGGGGGAGGAGCATGTGTGAAATCAGACATAGAACAGACACTGTGTGATTTGTTAATGTTCCAGGACAGTGCAAGACATTTCCTTTCATTATGAAACCCAAAATGTACCAGAAGTTTAGCAATGTCACCATGATTCGTTATTTCTCACTCTTCCTTCCATTCTACATTGCAGTATGATTTCCTCACTTTGCTTCTTGCATCAAAATGATACATTCCAAGAACATCACAGATCAGTGTTCTCTGTATCTCCTCAATTTCTGGCTCATTATTATTATTTTCTAGGCACAGGGCCGGTTCTAGACATTCTGCTGCTGCTGAGGCAAACTTGTGAGGATGCCCCCCCCCCCCAAATTTGCACTCGAATATTTGCACCATTTGTTATGGCCACAATGCAGCCCACAAAAAACCCGCACTCTCAGTATAGGTAGACAGCAAGGAATAGGTGCCCCCAGTATAGGTGGACAGGTATAGGTGCTGGCAGCACAGGTAACAACCTGATATAGGTGCCCCCAGTATAGGTAGCCAGGGATAGGTGCCCCCAGTATAGGTAGCCAGGTATAGGTGAACCTAGTATAGGTAGCCAGGTATAGGTGCCCCCAGTATAGGTAGCCAGGGATAGGTGCCCCCAGTATAGGTAGCCAGGGATATATGCCCCCAGTATAGGTAGCCAGGTATAGGTGCCCCCAGTATAGGTAGCCAGGGATAGGTGCCCCCAGTATAGGTAGCCAGGGATTTATGCCCCCAGTATAGGTAGCCAGGTATAGGTGCCCCCAGTATAGGTAGCCAGGGATAGGTGCCCCCAGTATAGGTAGCCAGGGATAGGTGCCCCCAGTATAGGTAGCCAGGGATAGGTGCGGCTAGTATAGGGAGCCAGTTATAGGTGAACCCAGTATATATTTTTTAATAAATGTGGCCCGTAATTGCTTAATCAATTATCTTACCTTCACTGGAGCTGTGTATTCATCTCTAAGGATGTCTTGATAATAACACAACAAATGAGCCAAAAAAGTAACATTGCCTAGGATGCATATATACACATTATACATAAAAAAGAGAAAGCCATCCATATGGCAACAAAACATAGAGTCAAAACTATTTTCTCCAAAATATATCAAATCTTTATTTAATGAGTGTCACGGAACAGCCGTGAGAAACGAGAGCGCAATCGCAATCGGTTTATTGCACCGATTGCCATTGACGTGCTAGACCTAGATTGGTTGTGTAGTCGTGCAAGCGATCAGAAAATGACATTTTTGTATTCTTTTCTTTAAACCAGAGATCAGTTCCCCTGTGAGCAAAGCATTCCCCTCACCCCCTCAGGAATGTTGCACGTGGCCAGATTCCCTGCAGGGACCAGCTCATTCCCCCCACAGCCAAATGGCTCCATGAAAAGAGCCAGGAAATCCCAGGGGGGCCATGAGAGAGCAGCCGGGGCGGCACCGACAAGGACAGATATGAATGCATGTGATGTATGGTTTCTTACCTATTATATGGAGACCATATATCGCACAGCTATAAAATTCTATAGTCTTATTCGTTAAAGTCTGCCCAACGCGCTGATATAACATTCATGGCAATATCTCGTCCAGTTATTGCGGAATGAATCTTCTCAGGAACCTGACCCGCTGCCTTAGCCATGTCTGATGTCATATTAATCGGTATTTTCTGACAATCAGGAATCTGCTATCCACATAAATATGACATGTACCGTTTATGAGTTACGGCATTTTAGAAGTTTAAGCCTAAATCTCTCCCCAAGGACTTGAACTGTGGTTGGTTGGTAACTCAGAGGGGGCTGGCATTGCCACACCCCCAAACCAGCTTCATCAAAAGCACATGGCCGGCAGGCGGACCTCAGGCCTCCAAATTCCATCTGTATGAGAGCCTGTCTGCTGCCAGCCAGAGGACACATGGCTAGCGGCCATCTTGTTTGGACTTTGCTCTGATCTGAAACAAAAGAATTTTGCTGAAACTGAAACTGAAACTGAGCTTTACAAGTTTTCCCATAAAAGGACATCTTTCCATTAACCTAAGTATTTTATCCTTTTCTTTTCATACTGCGCTATTAATGTCTCAATAATTGTTGATTTTAATGATTGTCTGTATATATTAATTATTTATATTGCATTAATAAAGGGCATTGAAACGTCCTTTGTTTATTCAGCTACCCTGCTATTCAGCCACACGAACTGAATCCAGACTTCTGGAGAGACGCTACTATTGTATTGTTGTTAGCTAGACAGAATAGAGTGTGTTTAACTAATTTATTTGCAGGTCTAGAAATAGCTAGTCAGTGGGTGCTTCTGGCCCAGGAAAGTAGAAGTGGTGGCAGTTATACCCTGAAATAGTGTTTAAGTTGTAATTACCTCAACCCACAGGCTCCCTTCTGGTTTGTCTGCGGCCAATTCCCAACGGTTTCTGCGCATTGACTGCGACCATAGTTTGCGCGATCTGTGCGCTGGAACCGTTTTCAAGACATCTGAAAATGTATTTTGGGTTCGTAAAATCTCGTGATAATACAATTCACAATGGAATGTATACAATATGTAGTACAAACATGAAATATCCTAGGGGACACGGGCTCGACGGGGGTAACACAAATACACTGACACCTTCTGCAGCACTTTACAGAGTACATAGTCATGTCACAGACTGTGCTCAGAGGAGCTCACAATCTTATCCTACCATAGTCAAAGTCTAATGCCCTACCATATTATTATTATTATTATTATTATGTTGCATTTATATAGCACTTACATCCTCTACAACACTTAACAGAGTACATAGTCATGTCACAGACTGTCCAAAGAGGAGCTCACAATCTTATCCTAATCCTACCATAGTCATAATCTAATGACCTACCATACTATTATTATGTATTTACAGTATATAGCCACTGACATCTTCTGCAGCACTTTACAGAGTACATAGTCATGTCACTGACTGTCCTCAGAGGAGCTCACAATCTAATCCCTACGATAGTCTATATATTATTATGTATTTTTTGTAAATGCCTAATTCTGGTCTATCAGTATCCCTAGCCTCTCCCCTTTCTCATGTCCGATAACTCTATCCTAACCCTGCTGTTGTTAGGGGGTGGCTGGTGATAGTGGGCCTTGGGTGGTAAAATGTACAAATCTGACCCTGCTGCTGGTGGGCACTCGTGGATCCCCACATAGCATGCCAGCCAGCCCTGAGCCCAGCAACACTGCAGCATAACTGCCAGCCAGACTAGCCCAATATTATCACCCCCATCCAGACCAACACAGCGCTACCTCCAGCCAGGCCTCAGCAATCAGCACCAGCCAGGCCTGTACAGCATTACTACCAGCTAGGCCTCAGACAGAAGCCAGGTGAGGGGACTTTGCCTATTTATGTGAAATGCTGTGTATTTATGGTAGCTAGGTTCATGTACATTTGATCCCACCAACGACCACTCCCACCTCCAGCTGCAAAGCCATGCCCATTTTAGTTGCGGCACACATCCACTATTCATTGGTGCCCAGGGGTGCCCCGGATCTCCCACGATCCTAGCAACGCCCCTGAGGGTCTGCATTGATCACCCTCACCTTCACAGCTCACAGGGAGTTATACTCATGACACAGTGGACGGTTGGTGATGGTGATTGAGTTACCTATTTATGGAATATCTTTAGCCTATCTTATAGCAGATGCATGGGACGGACATTGAAGGAGTGCTGAATTCTATTGAGACCCTACCATTTGCTGTGAATTGGATGGTCTTCATTACATAAATACAAAATGAGTAAAAGAAAGGTTTGGTGCCACCAGTAATGTTCAGCATATCTCCCAACTGTTTTAGTTTGGCAAAGACTGGGAGGCACCATTCTGTGTCCCATAGTAGCACTTACTAGCCTCCAGCTCCCCACCCCTCCCCTGTGTCCTGATCGGGTGTGTCGCTAGCCCTATTGATCTGTAGCACAAGCCACAAATCTCTTCTGGGGTGCTCCAAACTTCCCGGCAGACCTGGAGCAGTGGGCGACACAATACTCCCCTGTGGCCACTTAGTCTCCTCTTCACTTCCACATATCTATCCTGCTATGACTGTTTGGTATTTATGGACTTATTTAAACTCAAAGTAGGGAGGGGCGCACTGCTTGTAGGTTCCGGTACATTTGGCAGTGCTGACAGTATCTCAAGCCCGTGGCGTATCTAGATTAAAGGTCACCTATGGCAAACACACAAATTGTAAATCTGTCTAACCAGAT